>NW_005200385.1:132036-185829 GCF_000372725.1 Emiliania huxleyi CCMP1516
GTCGATCATGTCCTGTGGGAGGGGGGAGAGAAGGGGGGGGGGGGGGGGTGAGGCAGAGGCGGTGCGGCGGGCAGGTGGGGGAGGTCTCGGGGAGGGCCTCGGGAGGGCCTCGGAAGGGGGCGTGTGGGTTTGAAGAGAGAGCTGCAGGGGGTGGGGAGGTGGGAGGAGGGGGTGCCTGCAGCTCCTCCTCCGTCATGTTTTCGCCGAGCTCCTTTGCGACCCGAGCTTCAGGTTCTTGAAGGAGATCTTGCCTGCTCGCCACAGCCCGAGGGGTGTGAAGAGGGGTGTGAGGAGGCGCCGTTCACAGCTCGACGGCGCCAGGGCCTCGGAGGAGGAGATCGTTCAGGGTGGCCACGAGGGCGGAAGAGGGTGTCGGGCGGTCGTGTGGGTCGGCGGAGGTGGCGCTGGCAGCGGCGGCGTGGTCGGCGGCGATGGCGGGCGGTATTCTGGGTGTGGAAGGGTCTCGCCTGCTTTCGTCGCTGCCTGTCTGGTGGCTGCAGAGTCGTTCCCATGAATGCTTAGAGCCGTCTGGGTTGTTGCCTGTTCTCCTCAGCCTTAAGGTCTGAGTAGGCCTGGTCTATGGCTGCTGTGAAGCTGTCGTTCAGGGTAGAGTTCCCCTGTTGGTCGATGCTAATAATTGAGGCGAATTAATTCCTGTTGAGTGTTGTCTTCTGAGACCACTTCCGTGAGGGACGTGTGCAGGCGGTGTGTGTACTGGAGTCGGATCTTGCCGCCATATCGTCTGACCGCGCTTCGGAAGGAGGTGAGGGCCCTGTAGTAGACTCGCTGCCATATGAACATGAAGCAAGGGACGTTGGCGAAGTCGTGATAGAAGATGTTGAAGGCGTGGCGGATGAAGGCGCAGGCCGCCTCGGGGAGCATCGTGTCGTAGTTCTCTTGGTTAAAGATAATGGCTCTATGTGTCTGCGGGCGTACTGGGCCCTCCAGGACATCTCGGCAGAATGTTAGGCACTTTTCCCACAGTGGCTTACAGTGCATACACTCGACTAGGTGTAGCATGCTCTCCTCGGCCACTCCACAGAGGCGGCACTTTTTGTCTTCTAGGCAGCTGCTTCTAGTTGGGGGTTGCGATTGCGGACGTTGAGGGCCCTGTGAACATACTTCCTCCACTGTCTCTCCTCGGTGGCGTCTGAGAGCTCGGTTCCGAAGGAGAGCCGAAGACGAGGTCGAAATTAACGTCGAATCTAATACCGTGAGTCGTCGACTTCCAATTCTCGATACAGTTGGGTCGGACATCTTTGGTGATCTTGGAGGTGAGGTGATCCGTAATATTGTGGATTGTGAGATCGGAGAGCTTGCGGTGTTTGCCGTTTTTTGTTCCCTTTTGCCCTTTCATTCGCCATCCCAATTATCTCGGGTAGACTCGGTGGGCTGGACCGATGATGGCGTGTTCTTTTCGGCGTCGCCTCTCGCGGATCTCTTCGAGGGCCTCGCTCCCGTGTGTGGGTGGTGGCTCGGTTGGAGTATCGTCCCATGATTCGGTGGAAGCGATCATGTGGCCCGTCGGGTCGATAGTGTTGCCAGTTCGGTGGGGCCTGTTCGATGTGTCTAGCCAGAGCTCATGGTATGTGATCGTCGGTGCTTGGCCTTGTGGCGGGCTGTCAACTTCTGCGTACGCGTAGCTGATCTCGTGGGTGTCATAGTTGATGACGGCGACTATTTGTTTTGTGAGGTCGCTCTCAGGCGGGGCCTCGGCGGCCTCCCAGAGATTCTCGTCTATTGCCCCGAAGACTCTATCTAGGTCGTCCATCATGCGGTCTTCCAGCTCATCGGGGGCGAGGTCTGTGAAGAAATCCTTCCACTCGTTCTCATCGAAGGGGGTGCCTTCTCGGTCTATGAGGTCGAAGAAGTATGCAGTCTCCATCTCGTCCGTCCTGCGACGGTGTATCATTCACTTTATGCCACCGTTGCATATCCGGATATGCAACGGTGGCATAAAGTGAAAGATACACCGTCGCACGTCCACAGCTCGACTCTCGCTTGCGGGAGATCTATCTGGAATCTCCAGTTATTCCATAGCGGCTCGGCTTGGATGTGGTGGCCGAGGAGGGAGCGGTTCTGTTTTATTTGGAGCTGCTGAAAGGCGACAAGGCATCGCTGTAGGTAGGGCGCGGTGCTGGGTATCTTGTTGACTGTCAATTCGTCCCAGGTTCTTTGTGGTGTACCTGTGTTAGTGCCAGTGCGCGCCAGTCCCGTGCCCAGTGTTGTGCGAGGGAGTTTTGTTGTAAGATTCTTTTGGCTTCGCAACTCTAGTACGGATCTGCCAAGGACGTCGTCGCTGAGCCAGTGAGATCTGCCACTTGCTTCCAACTTCCATGGAGCCTTCTCCTGGGGCACCAACTCCCACCTGAACACTGCGGTTTTTAGGGATTTTTTAGCGGGCGATGCGTTTTACTACAAAAGAGAACAGCGCTTGGCGCGCAGCAGCCGGTGCAGCTTCTAGAGCGCATTGATTGCGCCCATCAAATTGACGCGCTTGCCTCCGAAGTGCAGCTCCGAGAGCGTCGCCTCGAAGTCGGCCTGCAACTTCTTGACCTTCGCGACCGCCGCCGCATACCGCGGGCGCGCCTCGGAGAGCTCAAGGCGCAGCTCCGCCTGCCGCGTGGCGAGGCTGCCCGCAAGCGCGCCCATCTTGCGCGCCGAGTCGAGCTGCTGCCGCAGCGACGCCTCCTGCCGTTCGAGGTACTTCGGCTCACCGAGCAGCAGCAAATGGCGCGTGTGCTCGCCCTCGAGTTCGGCACGCGCGCGCCGCACGCAGTCGCGCCGCGCCTACGCGCCCGCTCCGAGAAGGTGCCGAGAAGGTGCCGAGAAGGGTCCGAGAGGGAGCGCGCCCAACGCTGCCGCGCCGCGCCTCAATCTGCGCGCCGTCGAGCTCTAGGAAAGGGTCTGGGAAAGGTCTAGGAAAGGTCTAGGCGCCGCACCTCGATCTCCGCGCCGTCGAGCTGAAGCGCCGGCGGAAGCCCCTCGCTCGACGGCGCCTGAGGACATGTCTAGGAGAGGTCTAGGAGAGGTCTAGGAGAGGTCCAGGAGAGGCCTAGGAGAGGCCTAGGAGAGGTCTAGGAGAGGTCTAGGAGAGGTCTAGGAGAGGGCTAGGAGAGGGCTAGGAGAGGTCTAGAAGAGGTCTAGGAGAGGTCCAGGAGAGGCCGCCTCTGCCCGCTGGCTCAGGAAGCCATCGAGCTCGTGGAGGTCGTCGAGCAGCTCATCGCGCAGCGCCTAGTTGATTTCATTGGGTTTGGGTACCGGGTCGGTAGGGTGGAGGTCCTCGAGCAGCCGCATCACGCAGCGCCTGTGGACATGTCCCAGCCATGTGAGGGACGCGTCATGGACGCGTCGGTCGGCCGTCCAGACAGGCAGCAGCGCTGTCGTGCGGCGCCTCAGCCTCAAACGTCTCGAACAGCGTCGGCTCGCCGCCGCCGCCGCCGCCGCCCGCGTCGCCGCCGCCCGCAACCTCGATCTCAAAGCCGCCCGCCTCGACTGTCCAGTCCACCTCAGCGCCGCCCGCGCCGCCCTCGCCGCCCTCGCCCGCCTCGATGCCCCAATCGACTCCGCCGCCGCCGCCGCCGCCGCCGCCGCCGCCGCCGCCGCCGCCGCCGCCGCCGCCCGCCTCGACCTCGATCGCCCAGTCGACGCCGCCGCCGCTCTCCCCACCGCCGTCCGCGCCGCCCTCCGCCGCCTCGGTTCCCTCCTCGCCCCCCCAGTCGATCCCGCCCCCCGCGCCACCACCGCCGCCGCCGCCGCCGTTTGCGCCGCCGCCGCCGCCGCCGTTTGCGCCGCCGCCGCCGCCCGCCGCCGCCTCGGCCTCGGCCGACGCCAGAGCCGACGACGCATCAAGGGCTTGCACTTTGCGCAACCGCGCCAGACTAGTCGCTGCAACCTCATCCGCGTCCGCCACCGCCGCCGGCGCCGCAGTGCCGCCGCCCGCCACGGCGCCGCCGCCAGCCCCCTCGCCGCCCTTCGCCCCCTTTGCCTTGCCCTTTGCCTTGGCCGCCTAGGCAGCCACCTCGTGAGCTGTCCTGTGAGCTGTGTGCTGTGTGTCCAGCAGTCCAGACCCGGTGCTACGGCCGGTGACAGTGCGCCTCGTGTCGGCTCCCGAGCCAATCGTGTGCAACGTGTGCGTGTGGGCCCGTCCTCCATGCTAGGAGGTGTGTCAGACTGACTGGCTGCCTAGGCACACATCTCCCCATATCTCCCCATATCTCTGACGGCGGCCTGCTCCTCCTCCTGCAGGCAATATCTTCCCACATCTCCCCATATCTCCCCATATCTCCGAGCGCCAGGGCAACGCCACCTCTTGAGCTGCCGTCTGTGAGGCTCTCGTGTCGAGCGGTCCGGGGCCCACCTCTCCCCCCCTCTCCCCCCCTCTCCCCCCCTCTCCCCCCCTCTCCCCACATCTCCCCTGTGATCTTTTGTGTCCGGCGGTCCGGGACCCAGCGACTCGCCCGGCGACAGCGTGTGTGGCCTCGTGTCGGCTCCCGAGCCAGTCGCGCGCGCAGCGTGTGTGCGCGCGCGTGGGCCCCGTCCTCGATGCTAGGAGGCGTGTAGCACGGACAGGAAGGGTGTGTGTGCGCGTGTGTGTCGGCCGTCCTCCGTGCTAGCAGGTGTGGGGAGATGTGGGGAGATGTGGTGTGTCTCACGGGCTGGCGGACTGCCTTGCCAGCCCTGTCCGCGCCGTCCGCCGTCACGTCGGGTGGCGCCGCCTTGGCGCCGACGTCGGCGCCGAGCCTGGCGGCGGCCTAGCACCATACCTCCACAGTCTCGAACCCAGTGTGGGTTCAGTCCCATGGGTGGTGCGGTAGCCGCTCCTCGAGGCAGTGGCGGACGTACGCGAGGTAGTACTCAACCGCCCCACCCATCTCCTCGCTCTGGCAGAGCGCCGCGACGCGCGCGAACCTGGTGTCGACGCGACAGGCGTGGGGTCTGAGACGGTGCGCAAACGTCGGCCCATCGCCCGTGCTGCGGGGAGATATGGGGAGATATGGGGAGATATGGGGAGATATGGGGACAGACATCGAGCTGCGGGGGAGGGACGCGGTATTGTGCAGAGTGCTCGTCGGAGCCCGTGCTGCGGGGAGATATGGGGAGATATGGGGAGACATGGGGAGATATGGGGAGATATGGGGAGATATGGGGAGTTATGGGGAGATATGGGGAGATGTGGGGAGATGTGGGGAGATAGGGGGAGATAGGGGGAGATATGGTATTGTGCAGACTGCTCGTCGGAGAACACGGGTGTGCATGCGGCATCTGGGCATCCGAGCGTCGCGCGCAGCAGCGAGCGCGACTCGCGCAGCCGCCGCCCGATCTCCTCGCGGGAGCAGTCGGTGCCGAGGCCCTTCTTGTCGCACGCAGCGACGTAGCGCTCCTCGGCCGCCGCCGCCAGCCGCTCGTACTCGCCCTGCCGCCGCACAAGCTCCGACAGCTCCTTCTCGGCGCGCGCCGCCTCCTTCTTCAGCGCGGGCAGCTCGTACCCGACGGCTTGCGCCATCGCCGAGGCGGCGTCGGCGAGGTGGATCGAGCCCGCCTCGAAGCGGCGGACGATGTCCGCCCACTGCGCCGTGTGCGCGTTCGAGTACCCGCCGAAGAGCGTCTTCTCGCCCAGCCCGGCGTCGAGCAGCGCCTGCATCACCGCCTTGGCGTCGAAGTACGTGAGCGACGCCCGCTCTGTCCCCGGCGGCACGAGCTGCGCGACCGCCGGCGCCTCGGCCGGCCGCTCGGCGGCGAGCGCAGCGGCGAGGCGGGCGTGCACGGTGCGCAAGCTCTTGGTGTAGCTGGCGCCGACAATCCGGCGCTCCAGCAGCCACTCGGTCGTGCGGTCGAAGGGAATATCGACCACCTCCATGCGGCCTGGCGCCCTCGCGAGTAGGCTGCACACCCACGCTCTTGGAGCAGGAGCCCCGCCCCACGAGTCCCCGAAAACCTCGAGGTTCTCGAGGTTCGTGGGTTCGGGTACCGTGGGGTAGGGGAGGGTGGGTTCGGGTACCGTGGGGTAGGGGAGGATGGGTTCGGGTACCGTGGGGTAGGGGATGGTTGGTCCCGGCCGTGGCCCGAGCGACTTGTGCCCATGACACGTCCGCGCCACGTCCCCAGCCGTCAGGCTCCGCCGTCGGCTTCAACAGCGGCTGCACCATCCCTTTGAGACGCCGTTCGTATCCGACCCAGCGGAGCTGGGCGCGAGCTGCCCGCCGCGGGTGGCTGGGGACGCGTTCGAGCGCTCTTCACCCCCCCCTGGCCACTATTCGCAGACGCCGCCTTGCAGCTTGGACGTCAGTACTGTCTCGTCGTTGGCCGCCGCTGCGAGCGAGGCCGCCTGTTCGTCGGCTCTTGATGCGGGCATGCGAAGGGTGCGGAGAGAGGCGATGGAAGGCCGGCAAGTGCGGGGGCCGTCGCGTTGGCACAGGTTCCGCGGCGCGTGCGTTGCATCGGGAGAAACTGTGAAGTCATTCATGACCGGTCTCAATGCCCCCTGCGCGCGGGCCTTCTAAGCCCGCGGGTAGTCTCCCCCCATCCCCAGGGCCTCCAGGGCCCGCACCTCAACCTCTCACAGACCAGCGCACAGCGCCATCCGAGGTATTTTCTTCTCAATAACAAGGCTGTGAACATGAGCGACAGAGGTGGCGGCGGGCGGCGGCGGCGCGTCACGACCTTCTCTGCAGCACCCGTCGCTCGTACGCTCGAAGGCCGGGGGCGCGTACGCCGCCTACCTCGCAGACGGCGGAGGCGGCGTGCCCCTGTGGCGGAGCAGCGCGGAGCGGGCCAACGCGCGCCGGCTCGAGGCGGCGGCCGCCGGCTACGACGGAGACAGCTTCCGCTGGCAGCACCCCGTGCAGACGAACCAGCTCTTCCTCTCGCTGCCTTGCACACCGCGGGGCGACGCGCTGGTCCGGGCTCTCGGCACGGTCGGCGGCACGCCCTAGGACAGCGAGGAGGAGGGCCGGCAGTGCGTACGGCTCGTGACGGCGTTCGACACGCCGGCGGCGGTGGGCGCCCTCGAGGCGGCGCTGAGGGAGGAGTAAAAATGTATCAGAAAACCTCACAAAAAGGTCGCGAGAGATTTAATTTTTCCATCTCTGATTCTTTTTGTCCAGGAGTCGCTTAGGCGGCTCCAGTGGTGTACCTGCGCGTGTTAGTGCCAGTGCGCGCCAGTCCCGTGCCCAGTGTCGTGCGAGGGAGTTTTGTTGTAAAATTCTTTGTTGTCTAGCACGCGCCAGTTCGCACCTGTGTCGAGCCTGTCTGCTGTCAGAGAGAGTTCTTTTGTTTAAATTCTTTGTTGTATTGTAAAATTCTTTTTGTCCTCGCAGGCGTCTTAGGCGGCTCCCTTGGTGTACCTGTGTTATGGCATCGTCAAAGCAGTGTACCTGCTGTTCCTCAACTTGGCTGTTGGAACCTGCTTGGGCCTCTTGTACTTGGTGTCACGCTTGTATGCACAGCTGTCCTTTTGGATGCCCACGCTCGAGGACAAGATCTGGTATGTGAAGAACAAATTGCAGGGAGGCGCGATGTACTGGGTCAATCGGGCGCAGGAAATTGTGCTGGTGTGGCTCCTACCTGCCACGCTATTGATGGGCTGCCCCATTGCGTACTCTTATTGGGGTCTGTTTGCTATTATCCCGCTCGGCATCACCATTGGCAGATCTAGGGTACCATACTTTAACGACAACTACGCGGCCCGGCGGTCGATCTGCGCCTTCTCAGCGGTGGAGCGGATGTGGGCGGTACGTGCGGACCGCGTGGTGCTGCGATGGCTTGACGAGTGCGACTCCCAGCGTCGACGTTTCGACCCGACGGAGCCTCTGCTGCTCCGGGGGGGGCGGTCTGCAGACCACCCGGCCGAACTTCAGAGTGGCGGGACTCCTCAAATACCGCTCAAACGCCCACGATGTTGTGGAGGGGACATATGCTGATGATCCCGGCCCGATTGGGTCGCTCAGAAAGCTTCTGGGCGGTCGTTAAGGTTCGCTCCCCGCACACCGGCCCGGAAGTATGGTACCCTAGACAGACCGAGATCTGGAGCGCCACAAACGGGTGCGCGAAATATCAGCTGGCTCGCGCAAAGGCCATCGTCGGCCCGCAGGGCGAGTCGCAAGAGTAGCGATTGCGTGCTGCATAGTGATTGAGAGTCCGGGTAGGGCCTAGGGGCTTCAGTGCTACTGTAATGCGAACTACCTGCGCGTGAGCCGAGGTATCGTGAGCGGACGCGCCTGCCCGAGTGCCCGCGACCACGGGACGGGATCAGTGCTGCAACCTATCTACTCAAAAAGTACTCTCCTGGGGAGGTTATAGACTGTGTGGTCCCTCGACCACCGAGCCTCGAGTGATCACTCCCTCCGGCCACGCAGGTAGGTATTTAGGTAGGTAGTAATATACTTACTGGCACACAGCTAGCACTCAAGGCCGTCCCCCACACGTTGGCTGCTCAGCCGAGGTAGGTACGCCCTTCTCACAGCCCCGGCGCCCATTTCTCGACCTTCTTGGGCAACAGCTGGTTCGACTGGTCCTCTCCGTGGCCTAGGCAGCCGGTCTCGCCCTCGCCCCAGGTAAAGACAGCGCCGTCGGCGGCGCGAGCGAGGCTGTGGCGGCGTCCGGCCGACAAGGCGACGACGCGCCGCCCCGCCAAGGCGCCGACCTTCTTTGGCGGTAGCTGGTCCTGCTGATTGCCGTGGCCCAGCATGCCAAAGGCTCCACTGCCCCAGCTCCAGACAGCGCCGTCGACGGTGATGGCGAGGCAGTGAGCCCCTCCAACCGACACGGCGACGGCGCGCTGGCCAGCCAAAGCCTCGATCTTCTTCGGCAGCGGCTGGTTCTGCTGGTCGCCGTGGCCTAGCATGCCATTGGATCCAGAGCCCCAGCTCCAGACGGCGCCGTCGGCGATGATGGCGAGGCTGTGATGGGCTCCAGCCGACACAGCGACGACGCGCCGCCCCGCGAAGGCCTCGACCTTCTTGGGAAGCAGCTGGTCCTGCTGGTTGCCGTGGCCCAACCTGCCAGCTCCCAAGCCCAAGCTCCAGACAGCGCCGTCGGCGGTGAGGGCGAGACTGTGGCCGTCTCCAGCCGACACAGTGACGACGCGCTGGCCAGCAAAGGCTTCGACCTTCTTCGGCAGCAGCTGGTTCTGCTCGTTGCCGTGGCCCAGCTTGCCAAAGTAGCCATCGCCCCAGCTCCAGACAGCACCGTCGGCGGTGAGGGCGAGGTTGTGGCAGGCTCCAGCCGACACAGCGACAACGCGCTGGCCCGCCAAGGCCTCGATCTTCTTCGGCTGCCACTGATGCTCCCGGTCGCCGTGGCCCAGCGCCCACAAGCCTCCACTGCCCCAGCTCCAAACGGTGCCGCTGCCTGTGAGGGCGAGGCTGTGGGCGAATCCAACCGACACGCTCACAGCGCGCTCGCCGCCCAGCATCGACGGGAGGCGGGTCGGCGTGTTGAGCCGCGTCACGCCCTCGCCGTGGCCGAGCAGCCCGGGGACTGGATGGTAGTCCGGCGCCGAGCCGCACGACGAGAGCCGCCCCTCGCCGTCGATGAAGACGCTGTGCCAATTGCCTGCCGCCGCCCTCGCCGGCGGCTTGGACTCGTGTAGCAACGCCGCAAAGCACAGCCACCGCACGGCGCAGGGCTCGCCCTCTGGCTTCGCCGGCAGCTCGAAGCCGCGCTCTTGCGCCCACAAGCGGATGCCCTGCTCCGCGAGCGAGGAGTGAAAGAGCAGCGAGACGGCCGCGGCGCGAGCGATGTCGACGGGGCTGCGGCAGTGAGAGAGGACGCGCTCGAGGAGCTCCCTGGGGAGGTCGAGGAGGCGGGCGGGCGGCGGCGCGTCTGGCGAGGGCGCGGCGGCGGCGGCGGAGGCGGCGCGAGCGCGCCGCGGCGGGGTGGACATCGCGAGGAAAAGAATTTAAACAAAACAACTCTCTCTCACAGCAGACAGGCTCGACACAGGTGCGAACTGGCGCGTGCTAGTACTATCACCGGCACACCACCGGAGCCGCCTAAGCGACTCCGTTAAGAACGGCAATGCACTTAGCTCCGTGCACAATGCCGCTGTCCCCGCACGCTAGCTCGTTCACCGTCTGCCATGGCCCACTCACCTCTCGTGAGCTGCCGCTCACGAGCCATGACGAGTGCAACGCCAGCCTTTCGCCAACAGAGGCGGGCGAGATGATTTGGATCGGCGGAGGCTCCGAGAGGCCGCGCGACGTCATCGATACCCCGGGCGAGATTGCGGAGATGAGTTGGTCCAATGATTTCCCCGAGGTTTCTCATATGAGAGGGGGAGGTCTGACCGGCACAGTCATTGGGCGAGCCGCCACAGAAAGAAATCCCCGTGTGATGCACGCCCTGCGAGCGGGGCGTTGCCCATCTCTACGGGAGATGACTGCTCTATTATTATTATTATTATTAGCGGGGCGGGGTGCGCGCTGTGCCTCTGTGGTTCGTTATTGCGCCCCCGGCCCGTAGGCCGATACAAAGTTCGCTCTCACAGACCAGCGCACAGAGCCCGAGGAGGGAGGTATTTTCTTTCTCAACAACTGTGAAAGCCAGCTACCCAACGCGGCCAAAGGATACAAGTCCGCGCACTTAATGATTTTCGACCGACCGCAGGGAAACGCAGGGGCGCCCCCCCCCGACCGAGCTGCGAAACAACGGCGTCCACACCGGCCGCCGCTCGAGAAGCGCCAAAATTTTCTTCGGCGCTGCGCGCCGTTGCAGTCGTAGCTGTAGTCGAGTGTAGGTACACGTATGTTGCAGCCCAGCTATCGTGCCGCAAAAAGGTCCATGTGGCTAGAAAAAATGCTGCCGGTCGCCTCGAAAGCGCCCGCCGGTGTGTGTCCAAAGATGTAGCGCTACAAGTTTTTGGGGACGCATCCGACACACGGGCAGGTTTTCGCGCTTCTATGCTGGCCAACGGTGATGACGCCGTCGCGTCACCGACGGCTCGTGCTTGCGTATGATAGCAACCCCTCGTCCGACGGCAGCGTCCTCGTGTCCGCCACTCCGCCCGCGCGGCATCATTACTGTCCGCCTACACCACTGCGGCCGCGGCCGCACCCGCAATCGAGGGTGGAGAGTGGCCACGCGCTCAGTCACTCTACTACGTGCCATCTGAGCACGTCTTGACGTATACGAATGAATATCTCCCGATGCGTTCCGGGCCGCGAGCGGCAGAGGGGGTGCATTGTACCCACTCGCACGCCGGCACGAGCGCGGCGCCGCAGTGGGGCAAACGGGGCATCTGGGGCTAGCTCATCTATGAGCATCATCTCTGCCGCTTCTCGCCATCCCCGAGGAGCAGCGCGCCCGAAGCAGGTGAGTCACGGCCGCTGTCCAGCGAGCGCGGCGGCGGGCCTGAGGGAACCTCCAAGGAGTAAATAGAAGTTCGAGATTCGAATCCTAAGGGTGAGCTGGAAGTGACGGGAGTACACGAATTTAAACAAAGAGTACAAGAAAATCGCCCAAAATTTTCTTCGGCGCTGACGCGCCGACAAAGCTGGTGTCCGACCCCGACCGCCGGCCGAAACAGCCGCGTCCAGCCCGACCTGCGGCCGGCCGAAAATCATTAAGTGCGCGGACTTGTATCCACCTCGATCACCTCGAGAAAGCCAGCTTGGCCTGCGCACCGCCGCCGTCTGTGTAGCTCACAGCATTCTGCGCACACGCCTGTCGTGCGACGACGTCAGTGACTGCGACATATGGTGACTTTCACAGCCCGGCGCGCTGCCGGCTGCGTGTGGAGCCTCCGCCGGCGCGGCTCTCTGCTGCGCGCATCCAGCCTCAGCCGCAGCCAGCAGGTGCTGCCCCGTACGATCGGGGCTCCTTTGACGGTAACGACTCGCCGCGCATCTCACCGTAGCAAGGATGGCGACGCAAGCACAGAGGAGGAGAAGGCGATGCTCGACGAGTTGTATGCTATGTACCAGCAGCAACTCGACGAGGTAAAGCTGATGCGCGCCATGCTGGGTGACGGCGACATGCCCGAGGAGCTGTTGGAAGAGGTGAAAGGGGAGGTGGCAAAGCTTGAAGCCGAGCTGAAGCAGCTCAGGGCTGAACTTGGTGACGCAGGACACGACGAGGCTGGAGACGCAGGCGAGTTGGCTGGAGACGAGCTGGTCAGATCATGGACCCACGTCGAGCTCACAAAGCACGCAGGGCTCCAGCTGGCGCAGCACAACCGGATCGCGGACAATACGTGGTATTGGGAAGAATACGGCGACTTTCTGTGGAGTCCTGCCATTGCCCTGGCACGGTGGCTGGCCCAAGAATCAATCGCGCTGGAAGACAAGACGGTATTGGAGCTCGGGGCTGGGCTTGGGCTTCCTGGCGTCACGGCAGCAACAGTTGGAGCAAGGCAAGTGCTCATTCAGGATCAGCTTGAAGTGTCGCTACGGGAGGTGACTGCAACAGCGGCCCGAAACGGCGTCGATGACCGGGTCTCAACGTTGGCTTGTGCATGGGACGATCTTGGTCGGCAGCTCCCGGTTGACTTCCGCGAACCGGACGTCGTTCTGGGCTCCTGTCTTCTGTATGAGCCGGACACTTCCCTCGCGTTGGCTGGTTCCTTGTCGCAGGTTCTGAAAGGCCCAGGAGTCGCATACATTGTGGCAGCTGAGTGGGAAGGGTCCCAAGATGTGTTCATAGATCACTGCAAGGAGGCCTGCTCTCCGACAGCGAGGTCGTCGCAAGTCCCAAATGAGTCTTACTTTCGTTTCGGGATGCTGCTGTGAATGTTCCCGGAAGACTGCACACTCTTTTTACATACACATCTTTTACGCGGAACATTGCGGTCCAGTCCGATCCACCCGTTGACGAGGTGTCGCCCGTACGGCGCACCTTACGCGCTTACGCCCTTTCCCGTTCATGTGCTCGCCAGAAATTTAATGACGGGTAGAGAGTGAGAGAAAACGAGAAAGGGAGCGCAAACCGTATCGCTGCCTGCACACTTGGCTCAACGACGACAGCGAGGTCGAGACGAGCCGCGGGAAGGAGCCGTTCAATAGGGCGAGGCTTCGTGTCGACGTCGACGTCGCGGATGCTACGCTAGCACACACCGCACTACGCACTGTCGGTCTCGTTGTTTTTTCACATTTTTAAAGCCCTCTGGGCCACTTTTGGCGAAAGAAATTCTTTTTATGCCGGCCCTGGGCCGCCCCCCCCCTCCCCCGCTCGTCGGACACAGTATGACCGATCTTCGCTCTTTCGTCGCACTGCATCCTCCCGGTGCGTGCAGAACTCCCGGCGGCGGGACCGGAACATACAGCGAGCGGTGGGGCCTTGCGCTGCCACAGTGCGAGGCGGCATGCAAGCCGGATCCGCACTGCCGTGCATTCGAGTTCGCTCAGTACCTTGCTCGGACCGGCACGAGCAAGTGCGAGCTGCACACGGACCGTATCGCCTTCGCCGCGCCCGTGTCGGGAGCTGCATGCTACGTGAAGTCCGGACAGCAGGCGTCGTACGGAAAGATGGCCACGCCGCCGCCCGTGATGGCTGCTGCAGCAGTGCCTGCCCAAGCGCGAGAGTGCGCGAGGCTGGCCAACGCGTGGTTCGACCTCGCCTCCACCGCCCGGCTGAGGCTGCACAACAACGCCCTTCTGCCCGGGGTGCGCCAGCTTGCCACCGCCCTGCCTACCGCCCTGCCTTCCGCCCCGCCTACTGAGCACTATATCCCACCTATACCTAGCAGCGCGCGTCTGCCTGTAGCCGCCTACCGCCCGCTCGCAGGTGCTCATCCACAACCTTGAGCCCGAGGCGACGGGGAGGGGGGACCTCCTCCGCTTTGGCGACCCGCGCACTCGCCCCTTTAAATGCTGTCTGGCCCGTGGAGGCGCGTCTCCACATCGCCCCCCGCCGTGGACACAGGCAACCGGCTGCCGGCCTCTCTCGTCAGCAGGAGCATAAGTAATCGGTAGTTAACAGTTCATTCACAGTCCATTCATCGTTAATTAATTCGAGCTCTCCCGTCAGTAGGAGCACGCCGCGGCGCGACTACAGCCGCTGCGAGGGGCTCGTCCCCGGCTCGAACCGGCACGGGCCACGGCGGCTGTAGTGTCGCCTAGACACTTCCTGGACACTTCCTGGACACTTCCTAGGCACGGGCCGGGCCATGGCGGTTGTGTCTCAACCTACCGCGTCGACTGGCCGGGCATGGTACTAAGCAGTGGTAGTAGTAGTAGTAGTAGCAGCAGCAGCAGCAGCAGCAGCAGCAGTATAGTAGTGAGCAACTGTGTTATCTCCACCCACCGCCTCGGCCGGCCACCGAGCACACACCGTGCCGCCGGCCTACCACCACTCTTCACTCGCCCGCCCTGTCGACTCCATGGCTGACTCGCAGGCGCTGCACCCGGACGCCACGCGACTGCTGTGCGCCTTCCCCCACGACACCGCCTCGCAGGCGCCCCACCCCCTCTCGCACCCATCCGCGTCGCATGCAGCACACACCCTTGTGTGGTGAGACCCGCCCCCCCCCCCTCCCCCCAAAGGGGTGGAGCAGCAGCGCCGGCGGCGCAAAGGAGGTGTGCGAGACCGCGGTGGCGCGCGGGCACGCCTTCGCCGCGGACCAGCTCGAGCGCATGCTCGAGAGCTGGAAGGAGCCGCAGAACGGCTGGAACTACAACGAGGTGCCCACGCGCCCCGCCTCGAGATGCCCTCGAGATGCCCTCGAGATGCCCTCGAGATGTCCTCGAGATGTCCTCGAGATGTCCTCGAGATGCCAGCCGCCGCGAAGTGCGGCCGTGTGGCGGTGCCGGGATCCGGTGTTGATCGCCCGAGAGGCTGATCAGTGTTGCGGGAGCGCCCCTCCTCTGACCTCCCTCCGCCCCCTCCCCCGCCTTGCACCTCCGCAAAAGGTGATCGTCGACGGCATCGCATTCTCGGCCGCGGCGCCCGCCTCCATCCTCGCCTTCTTCGTGACGCCCTGGAACTCCCACGGCCCCGCCGGCCAGGCGCGCTGCTCTCTTCTCACACCTCCCCGACACACGTGCCTTCCACGCAGCTCCCCCCCTCTGCTTGCCTCATCTCACATCTCATGTCTCGTGCCCCGTGCCGCCAGTTCTCGAGGGCCGCAGGCCGGTACGGCGCCGCGGGGCCGCCCGTGCTCTGCTTCGACCCGCGGAGGTACGCCTCGCCCTTCTCCGAGGCGGTGCAGCGAGGCACCGGCTGGAGCTGCTAGCACTCTCGGATGTGTAAGAGCATCCTAGAGACAGAATATGTGCCCGGCGTGAAGTATGCGCCAGTCTACGTCGCCCCGCGGTGTGCGCAGCGTGCTCCCGCCTGAACCGTGATATATTGGTTTTTACTGGTGGCACTTGTGGCATGGACGCAGATTGTGGGCACAATGGCAATCGAACATGACGGCTAGCGTGCCATTTTTCACTCTCGCTGACACGCTAATCTTGAAAACGTCTCCAACGGAGCTCTGTGTTGCTTCCAGCGCCCCTAGTAGTGTCCCCAGCTATGGGCGTGTCCACGTTGGAGCCAGGTGTGGTGTGGGCGCGAGAATAGCTCCGCCGTTCATGGAGGCAACCGATGCGAGTCGACTGGTGTGTGTCGTCGTGGTTTCGTATCAAGAATACTCACTCACTCACTCACTGGGGTGGGGGTGGGGGTGTTGGGGGGAGGGGTTTAAAAAACCGCTTCGCTCGCGCGGGAGACGGCTAGCCGCGAACGGGCCATGCCAGACGAGTCGCCTGCGGCTGGGACGCCAGCCGAGACGGGTGCGGCGGCGGCGCCCGCGGAGCCTATTCACAGAAGGGCTAAACGGGTATTTTTCGCTTCGCTGCGCGGCCCCGCAATAGGTAGGTAGGTCGGAGCCTGGCGGTTGGCGCCCGCAATAGGTAGGTAGGTAGGGCGTTTTGGCGCGACTCAGTGTGGACAGACCCCCTATCTGGGTAGGAGCCGGAACCCTGGCCTCCTCGATGGCTTTCACAGCCTTGTCATTGAAAAGAAAATACCTCGTATGGCGCTGTGCGCTGGTCTGTGAGAGGTTGACAGAGCGTTCTAATCCGACTTTCGAGTCGCCATCAATCAATCAAATCGCCTGAAGAAAAACGAATCTTTGTATGCCTACTCGTCGGGCCGGGGGGCGCAATAACGAACCACAGAGGCACAGCGCGCACCCCGCCCCGCTCGCAGGGCGTGCATCACACGGGGATTTCTTTCTGTGGCGGCTCGCCCAATGACTGTGCCGGTCGCCGCCCCGTCCATCTCAGCATGCTCTCCCTGCCTGCACCCTGGAATCGGGTGGGGAGGACCCTGGCTGGGGCATTGCTCACGAGCAAGCGGGGGTGACGGAGAAGGAGGCGGTGCAGCGGACATTAGAATTCCACGGGAACGTGCACTTGTTGGCACCGGTGCAGGCATCGTAAATAGCCTGCAGACCCGCGTTGCCAGAACAGCTGACGGTCCCGACTCCTGAGAATGTGGTCGCTCCACAACCCTTTTGGAAGTTCGAGGAGAACTTGACCTTGTCGTTCTGAAGCGAGGGCAAGTTTGTGAAAGAGGCCGTGGATTCCATTTGCACAAGGCTGCTGAAGTCAAGCTCCTCGAGAACGGCATTGTCTTTAATAGAGACCGTATACAAAGATTTCAGGTTCGGCATGCTCAACGATCTCATCAGGTTTTGCCTCTGTACCTGAAAAGTGCTTCCAGTGATGGTCTCCAGCGCAGGAAAGCTGAGTGAAGTCATGCTGCTTCCGGGGCTGGTGACGTCCGCGTAGATCCTGCTGGCGCGTTTTAGCGACGCAAACACCACATCACCGTCGCTTGGGTCCCAGCTGACCCTTTGCAGATAGAGCTGTTCCCCGATCTCGACAATGTCCTTCACACACTCGTTGAACGCCGTCGCGGACACACCGGTGCCCCAAATGTCCATACGCTTCAAGATGGTGCCCACGCCGGCGAGTTGCGTACAGGCAAAGTCAATATTGCCGGGCGAGAAGTCGATTTTGCCCGACAAAGCCGCGGCCACCTCGAAAATGATGTCACCGTCACCGCTGGCCTCGAGACTGGAGACTCGAGACTCGAGAGATGTGCCCCACGAGGGCGTGCCACACCCGTCGATTGCGGCACAGCATGTCGTCGTCTCTGAGAGGCGGCGGCGCTGAGCGTCAACCGGCCAGAGCCCCATTGAGCGAGTGTTGCCAGGGCCGCCGGCGTCGACTGCAACCCGCGCCTCGAGTGCGGCATTCCGAGCCTCGAGTGCGGCATTCCGAGCCTCGAGCGCATCCATCCGCTGCAGAAGCTCTTCGTGCATGCGACGGCCCTGAGCGGTGTCGGAGTGGTCCTTGGGGGTGCGCTCGACGCTCGATGCATCAACGTCGAGCAGCGCTGAGGTCGTCAAGCGCTGCCTCCGCCGCCCGGACCACCTCGTCTGCGTCCTTGATGGCGAGCCGCGCCCGCGTCGCGTCGTCGAGCTGCTTGACCCACTCGATCAGCTGCAGGGTCGCTCGCGCCGACGAGTCGAGCAGGCTCGTCGAGTAGGCGTTGGAGTAGTCTAGGGCGATGATGATGGCGCGGCTATCGAGCGTAGGTGAGTCGCAGTACAGCTGCAGCGCCGTGGCGACGCCCTCGCCGCCGCTGGGTAGGCCGACGGCCATCTGACCGAAGCAGAGGAGCACGGGGCCGATGGTCTTCGCCGCCCAGCTCGCGCGCGCGCAACCTGGTTTGTGGACCTCCCGCACCTTACCCTTACAGGCCACCATAAGGGACCCCGTTGTCCGTTTGACATCAGACTTTTTTTGAGTTGGAGGTAATAATTAAAAGGATTGCACTGTCCCAAAGAACTGATTCATTCATTTCACCCTCACATAGTAACAATACCTCAAAGTTGAAAACCTCCAAAATAGGCCGTCAGGACTCTGTCAGGACTCCGTCAGGACTCTGTCAGGACTCTGTCAGGACTCCGCCAGGACTCCGCCAGGACAACCACTGCCCCCCCGCTGTGAACAGAGCCCTTAGCTAGAGAGTAGGGAGGGGTGTACAGTCGAGTTACTCCCGAGGGCAGGGACGGCCCTCCACTGAGGGAAAGGGCGCAACGGGGACGGTATGCTCACAACCCAGCCACGCAGCTCTTTGCTCGCGTACAGCCAACGAGTTTGCTGGTCCACAGGCAGGCCAGGCCGTGAGCGTGGGCCGGTCGGGCCTGATCCTGCGGTGAGCACTGGAGGGCTATGCGGCTCGCTCCGTCAGCCGACTTGCGCCGTCGAGCGGTCGAGCGCTTCGGGTTGGACCCGCGGGAGGGTCCCTGCGCGGCTGACATGGCCAGCCAAGCCGTGTGCGCTGCCGTGGGCGCTGTCGTGGGTGCTGCCGTGGGTGCTGCCGTGGGCGCTGCTGTGGGCGCTGCCGTGGGCGCTGCCTCGGTCAGCAGTCGGTCAGCAGTCGGTCAGCAGTCGGTCCGCTGCTCGGCGCTGGCCTGCAGGCCGCCGGTGGCAAATCGGGGGGGCGCGGGCCATGGACGTCGTGGCCGAGCTTTGCTGCCTTCTTGCACGTTGCCGGCTGTAACGTTGCCTGCACCATGGCCGCGCCTCTCTTGCTTGTGCGCTTTCATGGTCGAGCCGAGTGGCGCGAGAGTGAGCGTGATTTCTTTTGTCTGTCCGGACTCTAAGTTTCTGTCAGGACTCTCAAGTTTCTGTCAGCACTCTCAAGTTTGCTTGTCAGGACTCTCAAGTTTGCTTGTCAGGACTCTCAAGTTTGCGTCAGGACTGCCCCATCAGGACGATTCCGCAGAGGGCGCGCACGGTCGAAAGGGGGGCTGGGCGTCTATCATTCACTGCTGGGGGGGAGGGGAAGGAGGGTTGCAGTGAAGGAAGGTGGAGGTCTCGTCGGAGGCACTTGTGAGCACTGTGAAGACCGTGCGCCGTCAGGACCCCGCCAGGACTCTGTCAGGACTCTGTCAGGACTCTGTCAGGACTCTGTCAGGACTCTGTCAGGACTGTCAGGACAGGTGCGGGAGGTCCACAAACCAGGTTGCGCGCCACGCCTCCTTGAAGAGGGCCTCGCCCATGCCGATGGGTCGCGTGCCGGCGAGCATCGACGGCGTCCCGTCATCGAGGCGTTTGAGCAGCTGGGTCGAGAGCACCGTCGCCGCGATGCGCGTGATGCAGTCGGGGATGGCAAAGCGCTCGATCGCCTCGAACAGCACGACGAAGCCGCCCTCGAGCTCCTCAAAGAAGGGCTTGAGGTGCTCGGTGCGCAGGCCCGTGCCTGCGGGCTGCTTCTTGTAGCGCGCCGCCGCGAGGCGGGGCCGCCACTTCTCGGCGAGCTCCTTGACTCGCGCCTCGTCCCGGAGGTCCTCCCCGAGGCGGTGCATCGCGTCCTCCGGCTGGTTCATCCCGCGCTCCGCCCGCCAGCGGAGCAACGTGGCGCGTTCTGCCGACGACACGTCGGCGCAGAGGAGCAGGCGCAGCTGGGCGTACGCCAGGTCGCCGGGCGGGACGGACGGGACGTCCATCATCCGCGACATAATTTCTTTTTCCAGATCACCCGGGGTAGTGGGATGCGCCGGGTAATCTGAAACCGTTTGGGATTCACGACTGCGTCATTCAAGCAAACGAGGCCGGGGATTCCGAGTGGGAGCTCTCCTTGAGCACTTGAGCACCGGATAGGGTCGATTCCGCATGGTACGGGACCCCTTAGGACCAAGTGCCGCAGGTGCTCGCTCTCTGGACGAGGATCGAGGTGCACGCTCGCGTCCGGGTAAGCTGAAACGAGAAATTTGCGCGCCCGGGTAATCTCAAAGAGAAAAGTTAGCCGCCGGGTAATCTGGACGAGAAATTTTGGCCGACCGGGTAATCTGACATGAGAAAAGTTAGCGGCCGGGTAAGCTGAAACGTGAATTGTGGGAGACTGGGTAAACTAGTTCTCAGTTTTTTGATGAAATTGCTGCTGAGCAGGAAAATATCGTTGCCGGGTAATCTGGACGAGAAATTTGGCCGACCGGGTAATCTGACATGACAAATTTTAGCGACCGGGTAAGCTGAAACACGAATTGTGGGAGACTGGGTAAACTGGTTTGACGGAAATCGCGCTAAGCAGGAAAATATCGTTCGTCGGGTAATCTGCGAGGCGAATCTCAAAAACCGGGTAATCTGAAATTTATCCTTTATTTATTTATTTAGGGACGCACGAGGCAAATCTGATGTTGGAGTGTTCCAATAGGAGCGAGGCCTCTTCCGTTGGGGGACCGAGTCCATAGGAAACGAGGGTTTCCCATTGTGTCCCGCTCCAGCGCGAGCGTGACACTGCACTTGGCGCCGAGCGCCCGCGGCTCAGACCTTGTGCAAGCCACCCCTCGGTGGTCACGCCGGTCCGGACCGATGTCCGTGAACTGCAGCATCTGCCGCTCCCACGAAGTTGGTGAGGGGCACGGAGACGATGGCGTACACGAGGCCGTACGCGACGATGGTGACCAGGAGAGTGGCCGACCAGGAGAGTGGCCGACCAGGATGGCCGACCTGTTCACACTTCTGCCCGCACAGTTTTTGCATGGCTGCCTGCTATACAGTCCTCCTCGCGTCCTCCTCTCGCCACTTCCTCGTGCCGCGCTCGCGCCTTGTGCTGGCCGCCGCGCCCGCTGACGACGCTGAGGGCGAGCGTCTTTTCGGCGCCGACGGCGGCGCGCTCCCGGTCGGCGAGGCGCTCGACGATGGCGAGCTTCCTGTCGGCGAGGCCGTCACGGCGGACGACTCTCGTCGCTCGCCTCGTCCGACGCGCCGAATGTGGCTCGGGCGGAGGCTGTGGGTGCCTAAGCCCGGCGAGCTGCAGACGTCGCGCGACGACCAGACCGAGCTCATCGTCGTCAACGGTGTCTCACCCAAAGAGCTCCGAGCCCGCCGTGCCGCGCAGCAGCGCGCCAATGCTGCCACGCTCCGCGAGCGGCTGTGCAGCCTCGGCGTGGCAGGCGCGTCCGTCACGCGGCTGCTCGCGACGCCCGCGGTGCTCGCGGCGACCGCGCCGTCCGCCGACGGCGGCACCTGTCTCGCGTTGCGCCAGCTCGAGACGCTTCTTCACCTGCTGCCGGAGGAGGGTGTGGCGGGTGTCTTGCGTCGGCACGGCCGGCTGCTGCTGAGCCGCGAGATGGACCTCGCGGCGAGAGTGGAGGCGCTGCAGGCCGCGACGGACCTGCCGGCCCTCCGCCTCGTGTCGCACGAGCCCGGCATGCTCTCGCTCGACCACACGCACGTGGCCGCACGCTGCGCGGCGCTGAGCGCGGCGCTGGGCGGCGGCGTCGAGGTCGGCCTGGTGCTCCGCCGTGCGCCGCGGCTGCTCTCGCGCTCTCCCGCGCGCGTGCAGCGCACGCTCGCCGCGCTGCGCGACTTGCTTGAGCCGCTCGGCCTCGACGCGCTGCAGCTCGCTCACCTAGAAGCGGAATACCTCCCCACACCTCCCCATATCTCCCCAGATCTCCCCAGATCTCCCCAGATCTCCCCAGATCTCCCCAGATCTCCCCAGATCTCGTCCGCCTAGAAGCGGAATACGCATTCATGTCTCCCAACTAGCGCTCGAGAGGACACGTCTTCGGCCGTATTCGGCCGTATTCCGCTGAATTCACTGTCCTCGCCTCCCCTCGTATTCACGCGGTGCTCTGAATTCGCTGCACAAGACCGTCTTCCCGCCCTCATGTCGGCGTATTCAGCACGTAGGCTCGTCCGGCACCAGCCGACCCTGCTGCTGCCCACGGCCCTAGAAGCGGAAGATCTCCCCCTATCTCCCCGTATCTCCACCATATCTCGCGCCCTAGAAGCGGAAGACGTGCTCTTGCCTTCCAGCCAGCGCTCGAGAGGACAGGCACGCCGCTGCACTCGACCGCCTTCCGCTCTATCCGCCGCATTCGTACTCCTCGCATTCACGCCCTTCTCTGCACACTCTGCACAATACCGTCTTCCCGCCCTCATGTTCATGACCGCCCTCATGTTCCACACCGTTAGGCTCACCTCGCCGGCGGCGGCGCTCGCGCCCAAGCTGTCGCGGCTGCGAGCGCTCACGACCGAGGCCGAGTGGGCGCAGCTCGCCGCGGGCGGCGGCACCGGCACCCTCGCCCGCACCCTGACTTGCTCGCTCGAGCGGATCGGCCGGCTGAGCGAGGTGCTGCCGCGAGCGATGCGGGCCGAATCTCGGTGAACCTCGGCGAATCTCGGTGAGGCTCGGCGAACAGGTGCCGCCGCGCGACGCGGGCGGCGCGGCGCGTTCCCTCTCTGTCCTGCTCAAGCTGCCGCCGCAGCAGTACCGCGAGCAGTTTGGCGACACGGTCGGTCGACCCGGAGACCGTGGGTCGACGGCGGGGGCGGCCGACCCGAGAACGGTTGAGGGAAATCGATAGCGTTGGAGAGTACCTGAGTCTCCTGTGAGTCTCCTCTCGCTCTGTGTGAATTCTGTAGCTGAGATATGAGAAAAAATGGGAGTGAGTTTCCGAAGTCTTGGCGAAGTCGGGTCTCACCGGACACGCACCGAAAGTAGCTCCTCGTAGGGTAGAGGGTCCACAGCGTCCTAATCTAAAATCTGAGGATTAAGGGTTCAGACTTCGCTTTAGTGAGGCCAAAGTGAGTTTATGGATGGGTGAGAACGATGCGCGACACGAGGAGGCACGCGGACCGACTCGTCGGCGACTATGCTGCACGCCGTTTCAGAATTTTTCTCAGCGTGAGCGAGACGTGGAAGAGTGCCACCGTCGGGTAGGACGGGTCGGCCCGGAGCATCGGAGTAGCCGTCGTGGTCGCGGCGAGCAGCGCCGGCCACTCCGGCGCCGCGTCGGCAACATGGAAGATCGTTACATATCTCACAACTGCCAGTGCCAGTGCGCGCCAGTCCGTGCCCACTACTGTGTCAGGGGTTTAATTCTTTTTGGAGGGGTACAGCCGGCGCGGGCTCTTCACATGATAGACTCTTCGTCAATCAAGGCCGGCGCGAGCCTCGTGGCGGGCGGCATCGCCATTTACATCTTCAAGTCGCGCGGCACGTCGTCGAAAGCGGCCGCGCCCGCCCCGGCGGCGGAGGACTCGTGGAAGGCCGAGGTTGCCGAGTCGCGGCCTTGGGCTCCGGTGCTGTGGGGCTGGGCGATGAACGCGACCCTGCTCGCCGTGCAGACGTTCATGGTGACTAGGTACGCCCCCTCGTACTCGCCGTCCACCTACGTTGCCACGCAGCTCGTGACGATGACGTACTCGTGGGTAGCGACCAACCTGCTGTTTCCCTTATTTCCGACAGTTGCCGGCCTCCCCTTCTTCCTCGTCGCCTTCCCGCCCGCATTCGGTATCTGCGCCGCTCCCTTCTTCGCTGCCTTTGGCAAAGAGTTTGCGATGAACGCGCCCATCTGGGTGCTCACTGCATGGTCGGCGGTGAGACTGATGTTCGAGAGCATCGTCCAGATGCACGCCGCTTACGGGGTCAAGGGCATCTCCTATTGGCTCCTCTGGCCGATCCAAAAGGCCCCCGAGCCATACACGTACACCTACCCCTTCTTTGGCTGGAAGGTAGCACGCACCCGCGGCGGCAACGTGGACGCCATGACGAGTCTTTGCGTTTGCTTGCCGGTCGCGCTGGTCTGCGCCATCGTGAATGACGACGCCAGCCCTGCTGTCCGGCTCCTCTCCTGGGCCGCCCAATCGTGGATATTCGTCTACCTGTGCTGCCTGGGACCCGTCCCCCATTTCCTCATGGGCATGCCTGGCCCCAACAACATCTTCGATGGCGAGGGCGAGCCCAAGCGTGGCACGCAGATGCATGCTCTCACGTCGGGCACGCTCGGCGTCTGCTGCTACTGGATCGCCTCGTACGCCGTCATCCACTTCATCGTCTTTGTCCGCAAGATGACCGGCGTGTGAGCACGATCTAGTACTATGCAAATCCAAATCCAAAGGCGATTTTTTGTTGTTTTTTTACTTTTTTCCAAGAGGCTGTGAACGCGGTAAACCGCGGTAGTACGGGCAACGAACATGCACACGGTTCGCGGTCTTACGCAGCCTCACTGATGACCGCCTCGCCCCTCGCGAGGCTGAGGTGTGATGCGCCGGCACCGGGGCTACGGCGCGGGACCATTTCCAGGCTCTCTCGAGCAACCTCAAAATTGGCCAATTTTGTGATCTCACAACCCTGCTGCTCTCTGACCCCACAACCTCGCGGCCCGCTGCGCGGCTCTCCAAGCGCGAGAGGAGTCGTCTACGAGGCGGCGGCGAGCGCAGGCGGCGGCGGCGCGGCGGCGCGGCGGCGGATCGCGGCGCAGACAACGGCAGCAATCTGCGGCAGGTTGCATCTTGCTGCTGCAGCAGCTGCTGCTGCTGCGACTGCTCCGCTGCTGCGGATTGTGGATACGACTTCTCCGATCACCCCGCCCGCCCGCCCCGCCCCGCCCGCCCGCCTCTCCCCGCTTGCCCGCCCGTCCGCCCGCCCGCCCGACCACCCATTCCCATCACCATCTCACATACCTTCATATAGGCGCTCGAGACCTCCTCTCGCTGCCTACTCGCTGCCTCGAGGGAGGAGGGGAAGATGTCGAGCTGAGCTAGCCTCGCACGGCCGGAGGCCCCTCCCCGAAAGGCAAGTCTTAGCCACATGAAATCCGAGACCCCTCCCCACCACCCCAATCCCCCCACCCCCTTGCTCCCCTCCCCCCCTCGGGAGGGCCGAACTGAGGCGCCCGAGGGGACCCCGCAATTCCCTTCCCCCCGGAGGGGGCCGTACCCCGGGGAGGGCCCCACTCTTTCCTTCGCATAGCGGCCACTCTTCGGATCGCTGGTCGAGCGACCCGGGGGATGCCCCGCGCGCCTGACCCAGGCGCGAGAAACGAATCTGCGAGGCGTGCGTGGCCGCTTATGCGGCCCGATGGGGAGGAACGGGGCGAGCCCCCTCCAATCCACCCGCGCTAGGTCTCGGGTTTGACGCATGGGGTCACTCCCGCGAAACTCGTGAACTAGCCGGGGCAGTCGGAGAAGGGGCAACTCCGTGCACTGACGGTCGGCCGCCAGAAAACACGCCTGCGTGGATCGCGTCACACCAATCCTCGCTACGGCCAAAGGATATCCACCTCGAGAACCTCGAGAACCACACCAGGGGAATAAACGGGGATGGCTCAAAGCGCTCACAGCTGCGCTACCCCGTTTGAGCTCTAGTGAGCGTCGGGCTGGTGTTTCGACACCGATATCGTTCACACACCTCACAGGTAAGTGTAAGCGGAGCAGCTGAGTAGATACAGCGAATCCTTTGTGTTCACACCTGCAAGAGCAGGTGTGAACCGATTTCGGCCTCAGCCGTCGGCTTGGGCGTGGTCTGAGCAGCTGCCGCAAATTCATGTACACACATATATTGCACGTATATGGGCAACTGCCCGAGCGCGGGCGCCTTCTTTCGTCTCAGCGCCGCCGACACTGCGCTCAGCTACGCCGAGTATGGAGTCCAGCTCAACTTCAGCAAGGTGATGCCCAACCCGGAGTCGCGTGAGACGCTCGAGCGGCTGGCCGGCGGCCGTTGTGGCGCCCCGCCCGCCGGCAAGACGCTCTGGTACCTGCTTCCACCTCGGGACGACGCATCGGCAGACCTCCTCCTCCGTGGCTGCGATCCGGACGGCGTCGGTGCTGACCTGTATGCCGTGAGCGGTCAGTGTGACGCCCTCCGCCTGATCGGCTGCTCCGGCAACGCCGAGGTGCAGGGAGGCACGACCACGGCGTGCAGCGTCCTGCGTGTGCCCGCCGTCGCACTGCGAGGCCAGCAGCAGCTGCGCGTTGCCGCCGTGGCTAGCGCAAACGCCACCCGCCCGGCAGGTCCGGGTCCGTGGCTGACGGCGCGGTACGAGGCCTCACCGGGCGCGGCCGGTCCGGCCCTCGCGCTCACGCTCGGCGTCACGCTGGCGGCGCTCGTGCTCTGCGGGAAGGCGCTCCGATTGACTCGACGCCCGTCCCTCAACGGCGCGGAGCCGCTCAGCGGCGCGGAGCCGCGGCCGGCGTGGCCGCGTTGCGGCTCGAGCCTGGCGTGGCTACTGCTGGCGGCGGCGCCGGGCGTGTTGGTGGGGAGCTCGTCCGCCGCCGCCCTCGGCGCCGTCGCCGCCTCTGTCCGGGCGGGGGAGAGGTCGTGGTGCAGCGTAGTGCGGAGGCTCCTCTTCGACCGCTCGCCGTCGCTGCTCCCGGCGGAAGAGGTGGCCGCCTCGAGCCTCTCCCGTGCCGCCTTCGGCGCGCGGCTCCGCAACGGCACACCCTTCGTGGTGCGCGGCGCAGCGCGCTTGCCCGCCGACATCGACTGGGCGGGGAGGCTGAGGGCGAGGTGCGGCCGCTCGCGGTTCCGGCTAGGATCGCCGGCGGAGCGAACCTTCTTCCGCTCTTGCCCGTGGGCGGCGCGCTGGGCGCTCTCGCTCCTCTCGTCGCCTCTGCGGCTCGCGGGGTACCGGTCGGTGGACGAGTACGAGGAGGAGCAGGCGCACGTGCACGAGCTCCATTCCTTCCTCGACCTTCTCCGCCCGTCCGCCTCGCTGCAGGCGCCTCTCTGCCCTCTCTCGGCTGTCTCTCGGCTGTCTCTCGGCTGTCTCTCGGCTGTCTCTCGGCTGTCTCTCATCCTCCACCTCCTCCGCCCGTCCGCCTCGCTGCAGCGCTCCACGCCCTACCGCTGGCTGCTGCGCCCGTGGCTCTACCGGCCGCTAGGCCTCCTCCTCGAGACGATGACCGCGTCGCCCTACCTCTACGACAACGCGATCGCGGCCTTCTGCCCCGCGTGGGAGGGGGAGCTCTCTTCGCTGCTGGGGACCCCCTCCCTCTTCGACTGGACCGGAGGCGTGCACGCACGTAGGAGCGGAGCACGCAACTCTTCCGAGAGGGCACGCACTCGGAACTATTCGGCCGTAGTCGGCTGTATCCGCTGCCTCTTGTATTCGCGCGGTGCTCTGAACACACGGCACGAGACTTGCCGTATCCCGCCCCGAGATATGGGGAGATATGGGGAGATATGGGGAGATACTTGCCGTATCCCGCCCCGAGGTTGGCGCACTCACCACGTAGGCGCAGCGTTGCTACCGCACCGCCCACGGGACTGAACCCACACTGGGTTCGATACTCTGGAGGTGTGGTACTCGCCACGTAGGCGGGTACATCCACCTCGGCACCGACGGCAGCATGGGCCATCCGCTGCACGCCTCCCCTACCCCCACGGAACCCCAACCAATACCCTACCCTCACGGTACCCGAACCCTAGGCTACCCGCTGCACAACGACTACCACGGCCTCACGTCGGCGCTCTTGCAGGTCTCCGGCGGGAGGCCGCACCTCGGCCACACCTCGGCCGCACCTCGGCCGCACCTCGGCCACACTTCGGCCACACTTCGGCCACACTTCGGCCACACTTCGGCCACACTTCGGCCACACTTCGGCCACACCTCGGCCACACCTCGGCCACACTTCGGCCATACTTGCTGCAGGTCTCTGGCGAGAAGCACGTCTGGGCCGTGTCGCACGAGGACGCGCCGCTGCTCGCGCCCTCCCTCGGCCCGCTCTACGGTGCCGCCGTCGCCGGGGAGGGCGAGGTCCGCTCACCCACCTTGAATGGGGCCTTGCACCCTCACTGAATGCCGTGCCAGCTCCTGCTTGCGACGGCTGCCCACCATCGCCCGACCACGCCGTCGGTGACGTCTGACCTGGCGCCTCCTTCCGCAGGGCGCCGCGCTGCCGCACCTGCGCGCCTCCAACCTGCTGCACAACCTGGTGCACGCCTTCTTCTCGCCGCTCGCGCACGGCTGGCACGCCACCATTGCGGACGGCGACCTCTTCGTGCTGCCCGCCCACCACCCGCACGCAGTGCTCCTCTCCGGAGAGCTCTCGCTCGGCTTCAAGTGGACGCTGCGCTGCGCAGACGACGATGGGCCGTGCGAGCCGGCGGGCACCGCTGCCGACGAGGGGATGCAGCGGTGGAGAAATCCGAACGACGTTTCCGCGCTGGCGGCTGCTGCGGCTGCGCCGGGAGGGGCGGGCGAGACCGTCAGTGCCGCCGTCAGGCGAGCTTCCGAGATCCAGCCGCGGCCTGAGCGGGAGGAGAGGTGAGTGTCCGGTGGCGAGAATTCATGAGGTGAACCAACCCACACAACCGCAATCACGTGAGCGAGGAAGAGCCAGATTGCCCACGCGTCGCGAAGCGGCAGCGGCCCAGCGCGTCCGTCTCGGTCGGGGCGCGGGACCGGCTCCACCGGCTGTGGCGAGGTGGGTCGCGTCCCCGGGTTTCCTCAACTCACGGTCCTTCCCCCGTAGCGCTCTACACTCTACATCCTCTACACCCTCCCTAGCGTCATGAGCGCACCGTCGTCAGGCCATGAGTGTATGTTCGAGTCCACGACACAGTGAGCTGCGTATACTACTTACGCCTCTTCCTGAAGAGCCACAACCCACATCGCTAGCGATTAGGGCTCCGGCGGCGGCACGCAATCGCACTTCCTCTGGACCCGCTTGCCGTTGTTGGGGTCGTGAGTGCAGTTATGGATGCCCCGCGCAAGCGCCCGCTGGACGTGCTTGAACTCGAGGGCCCTCCGCGAGAGCCACATCTCGTCGCCGTAATGGCCGTGGTTGCACTGCCACACGTAGCCGTGCGCCTCGAGTGCCTGGACGAGGTCCTCCTTGGGATTTTCGACGGTGAGCACGGAGATGGAGTACGCGTCCCATGGGAACGAGGCCATCACGAGACTCTCCGCCCCCTGAAATTGGCAAAGGGAAAGGGTGAGGGCAAGGATGCGGCTCCTGAGGGTGCGGTCTGGGGGTGGAGGAGCTCGCGCCTCAACATCGAGCGACATGTAGTCGATCGTCTTCGGTGCCTTTGTCTGCTCGAGGATGCGCCAAAACGGCACTGTCCTCATCTCAATCACGTCCTCATCGTGCGCCTTGGAGTTGCGCATGCCCTTACCGACGATTCCACCATACACCCCTCGAGGGGTGAAGCGCACCATTTCCTCAGTGCTCGCAACGGCGGCTCCGACGACGGTGCAGTTTCTCTGAGAAAGGAGGCTCGCGTGCAGCGAGGGGTTAGCCTCGATGCACAGGCCCTCCCAGTTGTAGTCGCGCTCAAGCGCACGCGTGTTGGAGTTCCTTCGCCATTCGTTCGCCGCCAAGTCGATGAAGAATCGGTGGCGATTGCCCATCCCATCTGACGGCATCAGGGCATGGACGGTCCTGTCCTGCCCCGATTGGCCGTTCCAGGTGCCCGGCCGGTCGCGTGGGTTCGCGTGTGGATTCGGCACGGCGAGGAGGAGCGGGCGCAGCCGGAAGCGTGCCCCTTCCGGGGCAGGTGGGGTGGCCTCCACGCCCTCCACGTCCCCCACCTGGCTCGCATCGGAGCCTGTGCAAAGCACAATCAGCGGGAGAGCGATCGACGACAGCATCCCCGTGACGACAGCTTGCCCTAGGAATTCATTCTGAAGCAGCTCTATCTCACAGGAGCGTCCCCCCACCACCCCCCCCGGGTCCCCCCGGTATCTAGATAGTCTACGCCCTTTCAGGAGGCAGGTTGATGTGTGTTCTTGTTACGTGAAAACCCGCTGGGACCCGGACGCCAGCACACACGGCTAGATTTCATGGCGGGCCGCCTAGGCCCTGGGGTCGGAGGTAGAGTCGGTGGTGGTGCCGCGCGCGGCGCGGGCTTCGCTGTCGGGGGCGTTTAGGGCGGGGTCGGGGAAGGAGGGGGGGGTCGGTTGCATTGGCGCCGCGCGGCAGTGGCTGCGGGGGGGCGGGAGGAGGTGGTGGTGCCGACCGCAATGGCGGCCGACCCGAGGAGCGCCGGGCGCGAGATCACGAGGGTCGAGGGTGAGCTCGAAGCCGAGGGCGGCGGCCGAGTTCTGAACGGGCTTTTTCCCCAGAAAGAAACAGAAAACGGAGGGCGGACATCCCATTCCCAAACATGAAACAAGGGCTGGGAGGAGGACAGACGTTTTTATTGTTCCACGCGCCAAACAATCCCGCTCTCATCTCGCACCGCGTCTGCGCACCGATCAGCATCAGCAGCAAGTCCATATCGCACGCGACTCCGGGTCGGCCTCAAAGGGGTCGGCGCACGCGTACAGCAGGAGGAGTGCAAGAAGCGGGTGCGGCATCTGAACAGAGCCGACCCGCGATTCGTTTTGTTGCCAGCCGCGCCCTCATACCCCCAAGCGCTCCGGCGCCCACGCCTCGACCTTCTTGGGCAGCAGCTGGTTCGACACATCCTCTCCGTGGCCTAGGCGGCCGTGGCCGCCCTGACCCCAGGTGAAGACGGCGCCGTCGGCGGTGCGGGCGATGCTGTGGCTGTTCCCAGCCGACACAGCGACGACGCGCTGGCGAGCAAAGGCCTCGATCTTCTTGGGCAGCAGCTGGCCCTGCGTGTCGCCGTGGCCCAGCTGGCCAAAGCCTCCAAAGCCCCAGCTCCAGACAGCACCGTCGGCGGTGATGGCGAGGCTGTGCAGACCTCCAGCCGACACAGCGACGACGCGCTGGCCAGCAAAAGCCTCGACCTTCCTGGGCAGCAGCTGGCTCTGCAGGTCGCCGTGGCCCAGCCGGCTGTAGCCTCCATGACCCCAGCTCCAGACAGCGCCGTCGGTGGTGATTGCGAGGCTGTGGCTGCTTCCAGCCAGCACAGCGATCACGCGCCGCCCAGCAAAGGCCTCGATCTTCTTGGGCAGCGGCTGCCACTGATGGTCGCCGTGGCCCAGCCGGCCAAAGCTTCCACTACCCCAGCTCCAGACGCTGCCGTCGGCGGTGAGGGCGAGGTTGTGGTTGCCTCCAGCCGACACAGCGAAGACACGCTGGCCAGCAAAGGCCTCGATCCTCTTTGGCAGCAGCTGGTTCTGCTCGTCGCCGTGGCCCAACCGGCCGACGTCTCCAAAGCCCCAGCTCCAGACAGCTCCGTCGGAGGTGATGGCGACGCTGTGGTCGACTCCAGCCGACACAACGACGACGCGCTGGCCAGCAAAGGCCTCGATCTTCTTTGGCTGCCACTGGTGCTGCTCGTCGCCGTGGCCCAGCTCGCCAAAGGATCCCCGGCCCCAGCTCCAGACAGCGCCGTCGGCGGTGATGGCGAAGCTGTGCGCAGCGCCAGCCGACACGCTCACGGCGCGCTCGCCGCCCAGCGTTGACGGGAGGCGGGTCGGCGTGTTGAGCCGCGACACGCCCTCGCCGTGGCCGAGCAGGGCTGGGTTCCAGCCCGGCGGGCAGCCGCACGACGATAGCCGCCCCTCGCCGTCGATGAAAACGCTGTGCTGATGGCCTGCCGCCGCCCTCGCCGGCGGGTTGGACTCGCACAGCAGCGCTGCAAAGCACAGCCACCGCACGGCGCAGCCCTCGCCCTCTGGCTGCGCCGGCAGCTCGAAGCCGCGCTCTTGCGCCCACAAGCGGATGGCCTCCTCCGCAAGCGAGGCGTGAAAGACGCGCGAGATGCCCGCGGCGCGAGCGATGTCTAGGGGGCTGTCGCAGCGAGAGAGGACGTGCTCGAGGAGCGCCGTGGGGAGGTCGAGGAGGCGGGCGGGCGGCGGCGTGTCTCGCGCGGCCGCGGCGGTGGCGGCGGGGGCGAGGCGGCGCAAGCGGCGGCGCGGCGGGGTGGACATCGCCAGAAAAGAATTTTTCCATGTATAATGGGTGGGGTGGCGGGTGGGTCTGTGTGGGGTGTATGGGGAAAGGGGATAGGGGAATGCTGGTGAACGTGAACACGATGCTCTGCGACAGCACACCTCCCTCGTCCCGGGAGCAGCTGAGTCTGCCTCTTTCTTCGCCATCTTTTCAGTGTATGCGGGTTTCGAATCTTTGTGTGCCTTTGGCCTGTGCAAGGGTTTCCGGCAACCCAGAGGGAAACCAGAGGGTCCCCAGCACTTTGCGTTTCCGGAAGTTTCCAGGGAAACCAGAGCGCAGGGGGTGTTTGCATTGGTGCTCCATTCTGTTTCTCTCGAGTTTCCCTCGGGAAACTCGCGAGTTTCCCTGAGTCTGAGAGCTATTCTGGGGCAAAATCTGAGGCAAAATTGAGGAAATCGGCACGATACCCTCGGGGTTTGTCAGGTATACCCGCAAAATACCCGGTATTTTGCCGATTTTGCTGATTTTGGCCCCAAAACAGCCTCAGACTTCGTCCTCCGAATTGGGCGCCAGTGAAGGTTGTAGGTTGCCTTTGCTCGCGTCCCACTCTCGGCTCGGCTTCCACCTTGCGTTTTGCTGGAGTACCACGCTCTCGCCCGAAGCCCCGTCGTGGTGTTGCGGCTGGCCAGTGCCTGCTATCTGGTTGAGAAAACTCTGGGCGATCCTCTCGTTGCGCCCGTCCGCCGGCCCGGTATTTTCCCGTGGAGTTTCCCCAGGAAACTAGAGGGTGCTGTAGGGAAACTAGCAGGAAACATGGAAAGGAAACCAGGTAGGGTGCGAGGAAACCCTTGCTTGTACATACATACAGGCCAAGTGCGCCTCCAGTTAGAGTTGTTTGGTATTGCTAAAAATCTCTCTCTCCGAGCTTGGGCCAGCAGGGGGACGCACGCGGGCGAGATTTGCTTCGAAGTTGGCGAGCTCGGCCGAACACCTTCGACGTGCGTCCCCTGCTGTACAAAGCTCGGAGAGGTGTGAGAATCGGAAACCCCAAACGGGGATCCGCAGATGCAAGCGCCGATCCCTCAATTGCTCGGGACGCCGACACATCGGAGCACAGCACGCCGACACTGCTGCTGCTTGGGTTGCGGCGCGTCGGCAGCTGAGGATGCTGCTGCTGGCACTGCTGCTGATGCCCGCTGCGCCAGCCAAGCACCACAAGAGAAAAAATTCAGCCGCGGCTGGCGCGCTGGAGGAGCTCGCTGCCACGCTCGCGGCTCCGACAGAGCACGACTCGGGCGCTGATGAGAGCCCCCAAAGCGGGTTCTCAACGGTCCCTACGTGGAAGCGCGATCACTGGGAGCGCAGGCTGCAGCACCGACCGCGACACGACAGCCAAGGGCGGGCGTGGACCTCTTCCGCATGAGAGCTTCTGCCCGAGGATTTTTCACGCCACCCCCCCGCCATCCCAACCCCGCCACGGAGAGTATTGCCTCCTTCCGTCCGTCGATTGACCGAGCCGCAAGGCCCGGCGCCGACGCAGTTTTACCGCTTCGCCACCGCACCACTTCTAAAATGCCTGTGGGAGCCTTCCGGATCCCACGGCCTAGCTACTATCTAGCTATCCTCAAACCTTTTGTGATAGGGCTATTGTACTTTCGATCACGGATGTAGTTTCGCGCACGATCGCCAAATAAGCCCCTCTGTTACGCGATTGAGGGTGGCCGTCAGGAGAGGGCAAGAGAGAGGTTGTGATGTGAGCAGGAGCGTCGAGCGCACCGCAGAGATGAGCGCGTGTGAGAGTCAGAGTGCGTGCGCTCGAGCTGTGTCGTGTGTGTGCGTACACGGCTTTCGAAAGGCTGAGAAAAACAGAGATGCTGGCGGCGCGCCTTCACAAGGAAGCTAGCCGTGTCCACTGCCCCTACCCAGCGGCGGCGCCATCAAGCACCTCCACCTCCTCCGAGCAAAAGTAGCCAATCAGCTCCCCCTCCTCTTCGGGCTCGAGCTCGACTGTGACGGGCGCTGTGGCCAGCTCGTTGCAGCAGCACGCGGCGTCGGTCTCACACTCGGCCCACACGTTCGCGACGACGCCCTGCATGCCTCTCGCGCTCGCGTACCCCTTGACCGCGACGTCGGCCACAACCTGCACCCGGTCCCCCTCCACTAGCTCACGGTGAGCAGGCGGGGTCCAATCCTCGTCGTACACAGCTCGCCACCGCTCGCGCTCCCTCGCCTCGAAGGCTGCGACCCGCGCCTGGTCGCGGTGGAGGAGCGTCAGCTCGCGGAAATCGAAGTAGCCCGTCACCTTGCGCTGCAGCCTTGCCGTGATGGTGGGCTCTCCCCACGCGAGCTCGCAGCACGCGCCCCAGTCGTCGGTGGCGTCGTCGCCCTCGCCGAACACCTTCAGGACCGTGCCCGTCAGACCCTTGGCGCTCCTGCCCTTGACAGCCACGTCGGCCGTCACACGGATGGTGTCCCCTTGCGTGGGCGACACCGCAGAGCACAGACTCTTCGCCCGCAAGGCGTGCCGGAGAGGTCTGGGCGCAGCGTGCAAGATCAGCGCGCCGGCGACGGCCACGAGGAGCTGCCAGAGCAGAAATGCCGAGCGCCGATTTGGGGTAGGCATGGCTGGCAGCGCGTTTTCTTCTTCCTCAGCGCCCGTTGAGAGGCTGCCCCGGGGGGCACCAGTTGGCCAGCGGCTTCCCGCAGCAATAATGGGACGGTTCAGCTCGATCGCCAAGTCGGTCAAGGCGACCAACTCCTTCAAGCGCTCCAGCAAGGCCGATTCGGCCGCCTCCTCCGCCGCCGACGTCGAGTCCAACCGGCTCGAGGAGACTGTTGTGGAGCCGGCACACCCCGCCCCGCGCCTCGGCGCCGACGTCGCGCCACTGCGCTCCCTGACCGATCGCACGCTTGGCTCGGCAGGTCACCCTGACGCTCGGCTCGACCTCGCTGACCTTTTCCGACGGCGCCTGGACGAGCGCTGGCGGAGAGCAGAGCACTGCAGAATCTTCGGCGCAGGCGTCGGCGGCAGCGCAGGAGCACAGCCAGCCACCGAGTCAGCGCACGCGACCGAGGCGCACCCGCGGCTGAGGGCTGGTTGTGGCGGGGCTGTAGGAGGAGGCGAAGCGGCTCTCGAGCGAGAATGCGCAGCTCGCGGGCGAGAACACGGCGCTGCGCTCCGAGGTCAACCTGCTCAAGCTCAAGGTGGAGCTGCTTGTTGACATGGTGACGCTGGCCAACCTCGACTGCGACAAGCTGAGCGAGGAGGTGTCGCCGCTCGCCTCACCCGCTCTCTCTCTCTCTCTCTCTCTCTCTCTCTCTCTCTCTCTCTCTCTCTCTCTCTCCCTCTCTCTCTCTCTCTCTCTGTGTGTGTGTGTGTGTGTGTGTGTGTGTGTGTGTGTGTGTGTGTGTGTGTGTGTGTGTGTGTGTGTGTGTGTGTGCGAAACGGGCCACGAGCCGCCGCCCACGCAACAACCGACCAAATGTCCTTCCCCTCGCCGCACAGCTTGAGCAGAAGGAGCTGGAGCTGGAGCAGAGGGACCCCCAGCAGCTCGTTGGCAAGGGCTGACCATGCCGTGCACGCAGGGCTCGAGATGCCGTGGAGGAGCTAGTGGGAAGGCTATGTTGTTGGCAAGAGAATTCCTCGCTTTTTTCTTTTGTGACAAGCTCTGCCTCTGGGCCGGTCCGGTTGCGGTACTTCGCGGCCACCCGCGATTCGGGAACACGGATCACGGCCACAGAGGTGACTGGTGTGACTGGTGTGAGTGGCCGTGGAGTGAGAGCTGAGAGCGGGACACGGGGACAGCGAGGTCAGAGCTCAGATACCGGGTGAACCTGGGATGTGGGAACCGGCCGCGGAGACTGCCGCAATGTGCGGACACATACACGATACACCGTCTCACAATTGTTGGGGCCACTGAGGTGGGCAGTGGACCTAGGGCTCGGGGAGAAGGTGAACCTCGCGGCCAAGTGTAGAGCCACAAGCATTCAGTCTCGCTCCGCATGCTCGGCTCCTCCCGTTTTCTCGGCTCATAAATCCTCTCATGTCAGGAAAAGCGCCGCGCCCACCGGGGCGTAAGGTACAGGTAAGGTAAACTTCTCCACACACACGAGGTGTTGGGGCAAAGGGGGCAACCCTCGCGTCTCCACGTCTAACGACAGGAGCCCCACGGCATTCAAAGTGCAAGGCCCGGTGCGCGTGAGTGAGCGGTGTGTGTGTGTGTGTGTGTGTGTGTGTGTGTGTGTGTGTGTGTGTGTGTGTGTGTGTGTGTGTGTGTGTGTGTGTGTGTGTGTGTGTGTGCGTGCGTGTGTGTGTGTGTGTGAGAGTAGTGTGAGGGGGGGTGTCAGCGTGTCACGTCACTGCATCCGAGCATCCCCTCTGCCGGTTCCTCCCGCCGCCTCTTCTTTGTTCGACTGTTTTTCAATCCACCCTTCACGAAGCCCTCCCATGTAGCTAGCGTTCTTTGCGAATATGTCTCGAAATGGCCACCGGGGCCCCGGCGCGCGTGGAGGCTGGAGCGCGGTCCCCGGCGATCGAGATGAGGCGGGACCGGGCCGGGGGTCATATATGCATGCGCGAGCAGCCACCTCTTCCTACTCTTCGCGATCACGATTCACGCCAGGCGGAGGTACATGCGCGCTCGAGATCTATCTTCCCCCCCCCCCCCCTCTTTCTCCTCACAAACTGTACGCACATGCCAATGTGTGCGAGTGTGGCGAAAGCTGCAGCCCAGGCTGCAGGTGCAGCTGCGCGTCAAATAATACACGAGACCGGGGAGGTCATCTCGAGTCATCCTGCGCTTCTACCCTAAGCCAGAGCCCTCTTCCCCGGAGCCAGAGCCTTCTTCCCCGGAGCTCGCTTCGCCCGAGCCGTGTTCGCCGTCACCAATGTCATCACCGCTCAGCGGTGGCGACGGCGGCGGTGCAAGCAATTCTTCCCCGGAGCTCGCTTCGCCCGAGCCGTGTTCGCCGTCACCAATGTCATCACCGCTCAGCGGTGGCGACGGCGGCGGTGCAAGCAAATCCGTCAAATTGCCATGGACGTATGGCTCGCTGGGCCCATAGCTAGACGCGGTCCCGAGGAGCCACAGCGGCGGCGGCGAGGGCGGGGGTGGAGACGGAGGCGGCGGCGAGGGCGGTGGTGGCGGTGGCGGCGTCGAAGGTGGCCACAGCGGCGCATAATCGCGGACGGTGCACGTGCCAACATACTGGCCGGAGTAGCTGCCGACCGCGTCGTTACACACGGAGCCGGAGACGCCGGTGTCGTCGCTGAAGAGAAAGTTGGCCTCGAGGCCTGCCTCTGCACTCGGGACCAGGGCCCGCATGTTATCGGCGATCTGCGACGACGTGCGCGCGACGCTCCAGATGCGGATGTCGGTCATCTCGCCCCGGAAGCGGTAGCCGCCGCCGGGGGACGTGGTCGCCGTGTTCGCGTTACTGACAGAGTGCGCGCCGATGAGATCCGCGTGGTAGGTGCCGCCGTGGCTGCTGACGCCATTCTTGCACGACTGCAGGCTGCCGTCGAGGTACACCTGCGGATAGCTGGATCGCGAGGCAACGGAGATGGCGAGATGGTACCAGACTCCCACACTCAGCGTCGTGCTCGTGCAATCCGACCAGTACAGGTCGCCTGTGCCGCCCGTGCGATCGTACACTGCGTCGACTCTCACCCTGTTGGAGCTCGCCGGACGGACGCTGACAATGTCGAGCCACAGAGCGATGGGATCGCCGCCCCCGTCGCCGGCCGTGCTGCTCATTTTGAGCCATAGCTCGATGGTGAAGGCGGCAAACGTGCTCACACCGCCAATGTTGGGCAGGTCGACGTAGCAGCCTGAGGTCCCGGTGAAGACAAGCGCCTTCTGTGTAAGAGGTGAGGGTGGCGGCAAAGGTGGAGGTGAGGGCGGTGGCGACGGCGGCGGTGGCGTCGGGGGCGGCGGCATTGGCTCAGGCAAGGAAGGGGGCGGCGGCGTGGGCTCGGGCAAGGACGGGGGCGGCGGCGGCGGCGGCGGCTGCAACGGTGCGTCACCAAGGTCATCACCGCTCAGCGGTGGCGACGGCGGCGGTGGCGTCGGGGGCGGCGGCGTTGGTCCAGGCAAGGAAGGGGGCGGCGGCGTGGGCTCGGGCAAGGACGGGGGCGGCGGCGTCGGCGGCGGCTGCAACGGTGGCGGCAACAGCGGCGGAGAGGACGGCGGCGACGGTGGTGGCGACGGCGGTGGAGAGGGCGACGGCGGCGGTGGCGTCGGGGGCAGCGGCGTGGGCTCAGGCAAGAACGGGGGCGGAGGCGTGGGCTCAGGCGAGGACGGGGACGGCGGCGTCGGCGGCGGCGGCGAGGGCGGCGGCGACGGCGGCGGCGTTGGCGGCGGCGGCGGCGGCGTTGGCGGCGGCGGCGTCGGCGGCGGTGGCGTCGGAGGCGGCGGCGGCGGAGAAGGCGGAGGAGAGGGCGGTGGTGACGGTGGTGGCGACGGAGGCGGCGACGGCGGAGGAGAGGGCGGCGGCGACGGCGGTGGCGACGGCGGTGGAGAGGGCGACGGCAGCGGTGGCGTCGGGGGCAGTGGCGTGTGCTCAGGCAAGAACGGGGGCGGAGGCGTGGGCTCAGGCGAGGACGGGGGCGGCGGCGGCGGCGGCGGCGGCGAGGGCGGAGGAGACGGCGGCGGCGTGGGAGGTGGCAATGGGGTCGGTGACGGAGGGGGTGAGGCTGGCGGCGTGGCAGGCGGCGGGGACGTGGGACGTGGCGGCGCAAGGGTGCCAGAGCGGAAAAGGCAAGCCTTGGGGATCACGTAGATGTCGTGCGGCACGTTCGACGGCCAGAGGTTGTCGCACGAGGCCGTGAGGCGGCACCACGCATTGCGGCCAAGGCTCCGCGGCAGCGGCTGCCAGAAGGAGAGGTAGTAGCAAGCGGGATCGTCGCGGCACATCTGTCTGCACGTCTCAAGGATGCGGGCGGGAGAGGTGCCGCTCACAAAGCCGTCATACGAGGCTGGCTCGTCCTGGCAGGACTTGCCACCTTGGGTCGGCGCTGGCACGAGACACGCCGCGCCGCCGGAGCCTTCTTCCCCGGAGCCAGAGCCTTCTTCCCCGGAGCCAGAGCCTTCTTCGCCGGAGCTCGCTTCGCCCGAGCCGTATTCGCCGTCACCAAGGTCATCACCGCTCAGCGGTGGCGACGGTGGCGGCGGCCTCGCCGGCGTCGGTGGTGTCGGTGGCGGCGTCGTTGGCAAGGACGGGGACGGCGGGGGCAAGGGCGGCGTGAAGGACGTGCGGCGTGGCGGCGACGGCGGCGGCGCAAGGCGGAAAAGGCAAGCCTTGGGGATCACGTAGATGTCGTGCAGCACGTTCGACGGCCAGAGGTTGTCGCACGAGGCCGTGAGGCGGCACCACCCATTGCGGCCAAGGCTCCGCGGCAGCGGCTGCCAGAAGGAGAGGTAGTAGCAAGCGGGATCGTCGCGGCACATCTGTCTGCACGTCTCAAGGATGTGGGCGGGAGAGGTGCCGCTCACAAAGCCGTCATACGAGGCTGGCTCGTCCTGGCAGGACTTGCCACCTTGGGTCGGCGCTGGCACGAGACACGCCGCGCCGCCGGAGCCTTCTTCCCCGGAGCCAGAGCCTTCTTCCCCGGAGCCAGAGCCTTCTTCGCCGGAGCTCGCTTGGCCCGAGCCGTATTCGCCGTCACCAAGGTCATCACCGCTCAGCGGTGGCGACGGTGGCGGTGGCCTCGCCGGCGTCGGTGGCGTCGGTGGCGGCGTCGTTGGTTCTTCAGGCAAAGACGGGGGCGGTGGCGTGGGCTCAGGCAAGGACGGGGACGGCGGGGGCAAGGGCGGCGTGAAGGACGTGCGGCGTGGCGGCGACGGCGGCGGCGCAAGGCGGAAAAGGCAAGCCTTGGGGATCACGTAGATGTCGTGCAGCACGTTCGACGGCCAGAGGTTGTCGCACGAGGCCGTGAGGCGGCACCACCCATTGCGGCCAAGGCTCCGCGGCAGCGGCTGCCAGAAGGAGAGGTAGTTGCAAGCGGGATCGTCGCGGCACATCTGTCTGCACGTCTCAAGGATGTGGGCGGGAGAGGTGCCGCTCACAAAGCCGTCATACGAGGCTGGCTCGTCCTGGCAGGACTTGCCACCTTGGGTCGGCGCTGGCACGAGACACGCCGCGCCGCCGGAGCCTTCTTCCCCGGAGCCAGAGCCTTCTTCGCCGGAGCTCGCTTCGGCCGGCGACGGCAGCGGCGCAGGGCGGAAATAGCAGGTGCTGCTAGCGTGCGTCTCCTTCCCCGTCGTCGGGTCTGTCCAGACGACTGGGCCCGTCGCGGAGTCGTGAGCTGGCGTACCATATAGACTGCACCCGTCGCCGCCACTGTGCCATGCAAATGCCGAGCACGATTGCGAAGCGGCGCACAGCGCCTGGCACACCTCGATGGAGACATCTCGGTAGCTGGCGGTCGAGTTGGAGAAGAGCTGAGTCGGGCCGCATGCCCGGTACTGGCAGCCTCCCCACTCTTGCCGCGGCGCCTCATAACGGCACCCTCCCCGTTCCGAGTTCCATCGCCGTGGGGCGCACTCCCTGCAGCCTGCGCAGCCCGACCAGGTGCAAATCTTCTCCCAGCCGTGGGTTTTTCTGGCGCAAAAGGGGCTGCAGTTGGGCTGAGGCTGTTGGAGCAGTGCGCATCCTGAGCACATGCCGCAGCCTGTCCAGGTGCACAGCTTCTCCCAGCCGTGGGTCTTGGCTTGGCAGAATGGACGGCACAGTGCATCGATGGGTGGAGTGCCCCCGAGCACTGTCGGCCCGAACCGGTCCCCGGTCGGACTCTGACCAAGGACGCATCCGGCCAGTTGAAAGGTCAGAAGAGCGCGACGCAGCATCCACCTGTAGCAGGCGTCCGTCGGACCTCGTTCTAGCGGAGTGGGGCAGGACGCGTGTTCTGGCGCGCCGTCTCTGGCACAACGCACCGATGGATGGACGGACGTGTGTGCCTTTGTCACAGCTTGTAAGTACTTGTTACGTGAAAACCCGCTGGGACTCGGACGCCAGCACACACGGCTAGATTTCATGGCGGGCCGCCTAGGCCCTGGGGTCGGAGGTAGAGTCGGTGGTGGTGCCGCGCACCCGCCAGCCACCAGCATGGTCGAGCAGCTCCTCGAGCGCCACTGCGCCAACCTCGAGCGCCGCCGCGCCACTCTCGACGGCCACTGCAGCAGCGTCGCGCGTCTCGTCCGGGGCAGCGGGCGCAGAGGCAGGCGCGGAGGCGGACGGCGGTGGTGCTCCTGTGGTCGGTGGCGGCGACGATGGCGCGGGCTGCGTGCTGCCGGTCTCGTCCCTCGCGCACGCGACAGCGCTCGCGTGCCTGGTGGGATTACCCTCGTCGTCGCTGTTCAGAACGATACAGTCCGCCGCTGCCGGGTGGATGACGGTGATGCCGCGGACCGTGTCGACCTGCGCCTCTCCCTTGACCGGCGGCGGCAGCCCGCTCGGGGCGAGCCGCCATCTGCCGTGTGGGCGTGCGGCGAGACGGGCGTGGTGTGCGCTGCGAGGACGCGTGAGAGGGGCACGCATGCCTGCGCCACACGGCGCGCGCGTGCTCTTCGGTGTCCGCCAGGCTGACGTGACCAACGAGCGTCGTGGCGTCGCCATAAGCTCCGCGTGCCTCCATGAGCCGCGTGCACGCCGACACCTGCGTGCATCAACCCAGTCCGCGGCGCGGTGGCGATGCTTCGGCGTTGGGGCCGGGGGCGGCGAGCGAAACGAAGCGCGCGGCGGTGGCGACGAACCGACTCTTTGTAAAAGCTCGTGAAGCCGTTCACCTGCCCCAGCTGGGCGCCAGCCTGGACAAGGTCCGGGGCGGGAGGAAGCTGGCGTGGTGGAGCGCCTTCGAGGCCTGGTGGTGCGCCCTCGGGGGCTGGCGCCACCTTCTTGTCGGGAAGCATGCCGTCGTGCACGCGCATGGCAAAGTCGCAGAACTTGTCGCGCCACCGCTCGTAGGTGACGCTCTCAAAGTGAAGCACGACGGCCTCAGCTGATGCGAGCACATAGGTGCCTTTGTCGTTGCCCGCCATCGCGGCTGGCCATGACGTCGCGAAGTGGTGCGGGCCGTTGGGTGCGAGCCAAGGGCACGCGAGCACGCCGATGCTCTTGCCGTCGTTGCCAAGCGCGCCGCCGTAGGCGCCGTAGTCCTGCGGGCGGTGACGGAAGGCGCTCACCTCGCTGAACGGGTTGCTGCAGCGGTCGGTCGGCGCCAGCGCCTCGAGGTTCCTCAGGTGGAAGTCGCCGATCATGGGCGGTGGGCCGATCTTGGTCGATCCCTGGCTGAGCCGCGCGCGTTGCGCGCGTTCCATCGCCGCCCAAAACGCTGGAATGCCAGAGGGGCAGTACAGCAGCTCGTCGTCGTCCACGTGCATGAGGTGGGTGATGCCGTCACGCCGCGCCTCTTTGATACTGTTTGTACAGTGTAGCATCTGCCGCTCGGTCTGACCGATCCAGTCACGCAGGGTCGGCCCGTGGAACTCGGCTTTCACCATCATATTCCACGGCGGCCGCTCCAGCATGTCTTTGAGCCCAGGCGTGTCTGCGGCGGCGGACACACACTCAGTGCATGCGCGCACACACATCGGTCAGACATTGCTGCGCGCACCCTCTATGCGCAGGTAGAAACGCGTCACGCAGCAGACTGTGGCGTGATATACCAGCCAGGTCTCCAGGAACACGGGCCTCTTGGTCATGCACATGATCCCAAGCCGGATAGGTATGGCATCCGCCTGATCGAATGCGGCGTCCGTTCTCATGATGACCTCTCCGGACGCGAACATCGCGTCCTGCATCGTCAGCGAGCTGCGCGATAGCAGCAAGTGCAAGTGCACTCAGGGCAGCGACTGCTGCCGCTTTGGCGTGCGAATCGTCGTGCTGTGGACAGTGTCACTCCAGCACACGCGGGTCCTGGAAACTCTGGCAGACGTCGGGCGCAGCTGTTCGTGACTTCTTCGGGTTGCGGGGCGCGTCTCGACGGAGGCCTGCGCTGCAGCGCGAACCTCGGGCGGGCCACCGCCGTCGAAAGGCTGTCAAAGAATTCTTTACATCTTGTCTTGGAAGCGCTTTTATCAACTAGACAAGCCGTTCGACGACAGCTACGACGAGTACGTTGATGCAGTGTTCGCGGCCACATGCGCATGCATGCATGGATTACGCAAACCGCAGCGCCCCTGCATTTGCGTGCTGTGCGTGCTGCGTGTGCTGCGTGTTGCGTGCTGCGTTGCGTGCGTATAGCAGGGGCAAAAGGTTTCAAGCTATGCGAAGATGAAGTTCCTCGACACCCTCGAGTCCCTCTGGCTCCTCCTCCACACGGCGGCGGCGCCAACAGCCGAGGTGACGACGAACAACACGATCGAACTCGTTCGCAGCCATCGAGCCCATGGACGACTAGACCACGCTGGTGATGAGGGGCGGCTCCCGTGCTGGGACACGTCTGAGGTTCTACCTCCACAGGCTGCTCTCAGGCCCACAGCCTAAAGGCCACCCGCGTTTGGACCTTCGATAGGCCGGTCGGACCCGATTTTATTAAATTTTCAAGTTTAAGCGCAGACCTCAAGACTTGAACGCAAGCATGTTCAGGCCATCTAGAGTGCCGAACAACATCGCACCGGTTCGGTTCGCGCATCACGGCCGCGCAAACTGGCTGCACTGCGGCGCGAGGCTCAGCGGGGCGTCCGGACCACTGACTCGGGCGATGTGGTGGTCGAGCGCAGCCTTCTTGAGCTGGAGAGCCGCCGCAGTATGCGCGGTGGATGGGACGTTGGCCAAAACGCGACGCGCAAGCTGCAGGGAGGAGCTACAGCGGCTCCGCTCCTCATGCTGGTTCGCCAAACCGAGACGTTGAGGTCCTCGTACACTCATGTCGCGCCTCGAGTAAGAGCCATCACGCTGCCCAGCGCTGGACCGTCGTAAGGTCCGGCCTTAGGCCAGCTCGCAGCACTGTATGAACTCACGCTGGCGAGCACCATCCCAGGATGAGGCCTTCAAGAGCGCGCGCCAGGGACGTCCGTATGGCAAAATCGGCGTGAATTCGCTATGAAAACGCTTCCAACCCATCAAGAGCGGGCTCAGAAGAGACGATACTAACCCAGGATCACCAGGGCACCTTAGGGTATCGAAATTTTCCACCCCCCCACCCCCTCCCGCTCCCCCGGCCCGCGCCTCTCCCCCTAACTAACACACGCACCACCGCTGACACCCTCACCAGGCCTCTCCCCCCGCCTCGCCGCTCTCGCGGTGCAAGCCGACTCCTGGCGACCGTCCTGGTCAGCGGCCCTTGCCAGGACGGTCCGAGCGCCGCGCTCGCTCCGGTGAGCGAGCACTACAGTAGCACACCGCACCTGCACCGCCTGTAGTGGCACCGGCACCAGCCTCCCCAGCCCCGCCTCTCCAACGTCTCACTCGCCACCCTGCTCGCTGCCGCCCCGCCCGTCGCCACTGCCACTAATCTGCCGCTCCGCAGCCCGCTCCACCTTCCCGCCCGCAGCGCCTCCCGTGCCGACGCAGCCTAGAGACAACAGAGCTGGGTCAATATCACCGCGGGAACGCCTCCTCTCGACGTGGGACAGAGCCTCCTCCACAACGTCGAGAGAGCGACGGCCAGCGTGGCGCGGCGCAACGTCGCGCGGCAGTGGCCGCAGTGGCTCGAGGCGGGCAGCGCCGGCGACAACGAACGCGGAGCGCGCGGCGACAGCGGTGGCGAGAGCCGAGGGACGTGACTACACCCTCGAGCGCCGTGCGCGCGCAACCTCGTCAGCCAACCACGCGCCGCACCAGCGCCGCGAGCGACGCCTCGAGGCACAACGTGCAGCCGCCGCATCCCCCGCCGCCGCCGCCGCCGCCGCCGCCGCCGCCGCTGCCTCGCTCCACGGCGGCGGCGGCGCCGCCGCCGCAGACTGTAAGCACCAACAGCCGGCGGCTCGGCACGCGGCGGCCGCCTCCGGCCTGGGGGCGCGTCGGCAGCGCGGCGCGCCACCTCGCTGCTCGACACGCGCCGGACCTGTCATGCGCGGCTGCGCCACCGCTTCCTCGTGCGGCGCCGTCGCCGCCGCCACGCCGGCCGCCTGCTGTGAGCGCCGCGCTGCTCGGCCGCACCCGCCCGTGCCGGCCGCAGCTGCTCTGCCGTCAGCGCCGTCGCCGTCACGGGCCAAGCCGCCGTTGTCGCCGCAGCCACGCCCGTCGGCCTCGCTGCCGCCGGTCCAGCATGGCTGACACCGCCACTACCACGGCACCGGGCAGGGTGAGGCGCTAGAGGGTGAAGGGTGCATAGAGGCGAGGTGAGGCGGCACCTAGGGGCAGTGACCCCCGTGAGCCGGCAAGCCGACGCGCCACTACCGGGCAAGATGGAGGCCGAGCTGCGACCCTCACAGCTCTCGCGGCATGCGTCCAGAGCTCGATTCATCTGCCTCGCCGCTCGCTCGCCGCCTTTTGTGGGACCTAAAGAGAGAGGTTCTGAGCCGTCGGGCGGCGCTGATGGTGGCCCGCGTGGGTGGAGCCCGCGGCAGCTAGGCCGCCTGGGCGCGGGGGGGGTGGTCCGGTGCTTCAGAGGCAGCGTGAGCGACGGGGGGGGCGAAGGATGTGAGGCGGCTCGCCTGCAGCGCCCACCTGCTGGGCCGTCTGGATCTGCGATTACGCCTCGGGAAATGCGAGATCATCCAGAAAATGTCTGCAGACCTCAAACCGATGGCCTCAAAAAGTCGTTGTCAGCCACCGATTTTCCGTGTCGCCCGACCCGCCACCTCACCGGCCCGGCGTTCGGAGGCGTAAAATCTTGGTCGGCCGTTGGGCCGGTGCCATCGGCCGCGGTCGAGTCGACCGTGCCCCGTCTTGGGCACGATGGACATGTGACCGGCTCCGGTCAAGATGTGCCCCGGCATGGCGGATGAGGCTCTCAGGTTGGGCGACGCGAGCGCCGAGAAGGTGGAGCAAGACCTCGCGTCCCACATGGGCTTGCTCGGTTGGCAGGGTTGGATTTGGGTTCTTTGTGATGCGCCAACTTCAACTTCCGGAACGACTCAACAGGGCCCAAAGACGGGGGAGCGACCGGCCTACCTTCGATGATGGACACTACCCACGTTTAGTTGGTAAACTGAACACTTTGTGGTTTTGTCCTAGTTGCGTCTATAAGACACGGTTTGGTCTTTAAGTCGAGAGAAAGGAAGACAGACAAAGAGAGATCGTGCAAGGGTAACGCGGCGCGATTACAAGGGTAACCCGGTGCGTGAGCTCCTCTGCCTCCTACTCACATTTCCTGAGGTGGCCGCCTGCCGGTACAGGTCCCGCGCCGGGTTGAACTTGTGCCGCAGCGGCGCCGTGCTGCAGCTTGCGTGGAAGGCACGTTTGAAGGCGTTGTCAAACTCGCAGACACCCGCCCAGGAAGACGTGTTGTAGCCCGCGAGCGGCAAGAGCACGGGCGGCACTGTGTCCCAGCAGAGCGGCACGCGACGGTCGAGCGCGTTCGCCGCGCGCCAGTCCACGTGCGGCAGCACGCGGCGCACGGCGTCCACCAAGGCCGCGCTTCGCCACGCCGTGCCGGCGAACATGACGCGCACGACGCCCATTGGCGCCGCACCCGGCTTCGAGCGCACCCACTGCTGCAGCGCGCTCGAGAAGGGAGGGTACCACGGGTTGTGCATCGAGACGGCATCTGCTCGCGGTGCATGCTTCAACGAGAAGCGCCGTTGCATCCAGACATCCTCTTCGATGAAGATGGTATAGTCACAACCGCCCCAGGCCGAGGCAGTGGCCATGTGCTCGAACATGGCAGCGATCTTGCCGATTGTGTCCGCTGTCACGGCTGTGTTCGGGGACTGGTACTCGTGACCGAACTTTGTGTGCGAAAAATGGAAAGCACAGCGTGCTGCACCCACGCACACGTCCGAAAGATCGGCGCCGCCGGCGTCCGCGACGATGTAAATTGGCACCGTGGGATAGAAGGAGCGCACACGGTCAAGCACCAGCCGAGCCGACGCATCGTGTGTGGAGGTCAGCATGAAGAAGCCGTACAGACCTTCTGCGCATGCAGCAGTGCTGGAGGCGCCTCTGGGATGTGTGTGATTCATGGGCGGCGCGCAGGGCGGCTGACAGGGAGCAATCCGTTTGGAAACTTGTCACTTCCGTGTTGCCCTGCCGAACATGTGGCGACATTCCCGGCAACATTTGCCTGAAATAAATAAAGTAGATGTCGTGTCCTGTCGCGACATTTGCCTGCGATAAATAAACTCAAATGTGTACGTGCCCGTGTTGCAAACAGTTTAGCCCTGGCATAGACCATAGAGCATAGTTGTTGCGCCGATGTATGTGCCTGACTGCGCTGCACCGCTGCAGACGCAAACGCGCCAAGCAGTTAAGGACAGAATTCCACGTAATGTGTGCATAACACACGCATTCTTGTGTTTAATAATTTTCCCCATTATCACGAACACACGCGTGAAGGTACAAAACACTATAGAAACCCAATGTCGATGTCGTGTTGCAACATTTGCCTATAGACAAAATAAATCAAATGTCGATGTTGTGTCGCCACTTGAACCCGCATGCCGCAAGCGGGCGTACGAACCGCGAGCGGCTCGCACTCGTGACACGCAGGCGTCCGACAGACGGCGCCGGGGCTAGGCGACCGAAGAGGAACTACGGCTTCGCTCGGGCTCAGGTACAGAATTTCACAACAAAAGGCTCTCGGTACAGAAAATAACGCTGTGCGAGAAGCTCTTCGGCCCCCTACTACGGATGGTGCTGGACTCGCTGCTGCCCGAGCTCAACGCGCAGTCGGCGACGCTGGCGCTCGTCCTCGGTTTCTCGGCCATCTCCCTCACTCTCGGCGTGCGCGGGGTGCGCGCCGCCTGCCCCGAAGTGCCAGCGTGCGCGATCGGCGAGGCCACGCCTGGTGAGACTCCCGCTGAGCCGTCCACCGCCCGTCGCGACGCAGCAAGTGGAGGCCGGGACGCTGCTGCCGCGCGGGCCGCTCTACAAGGCGTTTGTGTCGGACGCCGAGTCGTACAAGCAGTACGGCCAGCCTGCGCGTGCACTGGTCGGCCTCTTCCTCATCGCCTTCCAGGCTTGGACCTGCCTCGCGGCCCGGGCTTGACCGAGATTGACCGAGATTGACCGAGATTGGCCGAGATGCTGTGGGTCAGCCTCGCCGCGCCTCCCGGAGAGTCGCTCGTCACACAGCGCCACCTCTTCTGCTCCAGGCGGTCTTCCTTCTCGGCCCGCTGTTCCTCATCTACTCTGACGCGTTCGCTCCGGCAGCACCTGCTCTTGTGGAGTGCACGGGCACACCTAGCCGCCGCGGCCTCGGCTGCTCAGAGGGCTGCGTGCCGCGCGGCGGGGCGTGCGTTCCCACATAGCTGTCGCACAGCTGCACGTCGTGCCGGCTGCCGCCGTCGCTGCGCTGCGCAAGCGGCGGTCGCACACCGGCAGGCCCACTCAGGCCCAGGGGGGGCTTCGCGCTGCGAGGGTATGTGTACGTGTTTTGTGTTTTACCCCAACCGACCCGCGACCCCCCTCCCCCATTTGCATTTCGCGTTCTCCACTTTCTTTTCTTGCATCTGGGGACTGCGTGTGCCCCGCAGGCGCTGGGCGGCTCCCGTGGTGTACCTGTGCCACCACTCACCGAATTCTTCCCATCGGCCTCACCCGCTGGGCGCTGGCGCTGTCGAACCACCAGCCCGACGCGCACTACAGTTAGTGCCCACCATGCTGGCGATCCTCTGCACGCCTGCCTACGTGCTGCCCAGACTGCCGCCCGCGGTGGCCTCGCGCAGTCACTTCTCGCTCGCAATGCCGCCGGAGGAAGAGGACTGGGCGCGGATAGAGCCTACGCGGGAGCGGGATCTTTTCATCCCCATTCTCGTCGGCGTGTCATTTGGCGGGTTTGTGCACCGCGTGAAATCCGCGTAGTAGCGGGTAGGTCTCACTCCTCTCTGTGTGCAAGGTACGCTCTGATCATCCTGTACGACGTCTTCTTCGGAAATGGTCTCTGCGGGCTGACTATAACGTGTTCATCCTCTCCCTGGGGCTGACGATACTTGATCCTGTCTCTCGAGACCTTGAGACACGACCTTGTGGCCTGAGAAAACGCGCCCACGACAGTATCTCTCCCTCTCTCTGCTGTGTGTCGCCGTCTTTTCGGGGCACGCAATCCTGTGCAGTAGGGCAAGTGGGGGCGGGGGGCAGTCCCTTTCACGTATGTTAGGGGTGCGGAGGCTGTCAGGGAGGCTGAGTTGCACACACAGGGGCTGTGCGCCGGCCCTCCAGGGCTCGGCTCTAGCGAGTAGAGACAAGTATATTGTCTCATCAACAGAGTAGATCGGGGCCGATGTGACAAAGCGCTGGTAGCGTGGTTTAACCTCACACCCATGGTCTCACAGTGTGCCGGCAGTCGCCGAGCAGCGAGCAGTGATCACTGGTAGTCACACCAGTGTCGCTCCGCACACAAGCCGCAGCTCGAGCACACAACACTCTCTCTCTCGGTAGGGGGTAGACAGCGTCCTAATCTAAAATCTGAGGATTCAGGATTGAGGGCTTGCTTCAGTGAGGCCAAAGTGAGTTTATGGATGGGTGAGAACGATGCGCGACACGAGGAGTCACGCGGACCGACTCGTCGGTGACTCTGCTGCACGCCGTTTCAGAATTTTTCTCAGCGTGAGCGAGACGTGGAAGAGTGCCACCGTCGGGTAGGACGGGTCGGCCCGGAGCATCAGAGTAGCCGTCGTGGTCGCGGCGAGCAGCGCCGGCCACTCCGGCGCCGCGTCGGCAACGTGGGAGCATGTCCACCGCCACTTCGCGGTCGCAGCGCTGTTGTCACCAGAAACGCCGCTATGTACCTTTTCGGGCAAACCATCGATCTGTATGTCGATTTCGACTTGACGGCGGCATGGAGGCATCATGTCTCCATGCCGCCGTCAAGTTGGAGCCAGTCTGCGGCGACCACAGCGCTCAGAAAGGTACATAGCGAGCTTTTCAGAGTCAAGCGATTGCGCGAAATCCCACACTGGTGGATTTTGGTGCGCTGTCTACCCCCTACTCTCGGTCTCAGAACAAGTGAGAAGTGTCAAGTGACTGTGAGGGCCAGTGAGGGCGAGCCAATCGCTGTCACAGCTGTGGTAGCCGCACAGTAGGCTGTGTCAACTGTGCAGAGTGTGTGAGCAGCAGAGGAGCTGCACTCCAGGCTTGAGGCGCAAAGTAGAGATGCATATATGCGGCCACCGCCGAACGAGAGGCGCTCTCTAATAGACGAGGGGCGCTGTCGAGGTTCGCCAAGCGTGGCGAAATCCGGGGAAGCCGCCGACGACGAGCGTAGAGCGCTGGTCAGAATCCGCTATGGCGGCGACATGCACACGAGCTGCGTCCGTGTCGCCGCCCATAGCATAGCGGCGAGGCGCCCGGCGGGATCGTCTGTGGCGCGAACATAAGCCAGGGTCGCGTCCCCGGATATTTCTCGCTATCTCTGGCACTCTGGGTTCTGTCTCTAGTCTCGGAGGGGGGCTTGATGGTAAGATATTTATTATCACCTTACCACAGCCGCCATGGCCCCGACGCCCCCCCAGAGCTCCCCCCTCCCCTCCAAGGGTCCGCCGCCCCCCGCCAGGCGAGGCGCGGCGTGGCCGGCGGGGTCTCTTCGTGCGCGGCGCGCGCCACCTCGTCTCACCACTCATCTCACGCGGGGATCTCACCGTCTTTCCGGAACTGCGGGGTCTGCTGCGTCATCTTCTGCAGTCCCGACAACAACGAGGAGGTAGTGGCCTTCGGCCGCGGCTTCGTTGGTTTCCTGGGGGAGGTCCGAGCCGCCGACTTTTGTGATCTCTGCGCCTTACGCCGCTTCCACCGTTCGTGCATGGCCTTCCTTCGCGCCGCGCGTTTCGGCTCGGAGCCTTTCTTGATGTCTGTGATGTAGCTCAGCCTCGGGAAGGAGTTTTTCAGGTACTTGTTGCCCTCAGCTTGGATGCGACCCTGCGCGGGGGTCTCGCCATATTCTGCAAAGATGCGGTCCACGACGCCCATGCCATCGCCCACCACCTCGGCGAAGGGGCTGAAGCCCATACCTAGACGGCAGACCAGTGACTTCTCCGACGAGATGGCGTTGTAGGCCGTGGCGGAGCCCGCGGCGATGCCGTCGAGGTTCTTATTGTCTTTTGTATTGACGAACATCTGCGTGGTCCTGCAAGTTGCGCCGTGGTGAGCTGTGGTCAGCTAAAGTGCAGCCCTCAGAGGTGCGGCAGGGAGCCCGCTCCTGCTATTCGGGCCAGAGGACGCAAAGGAGATGTAGCCGCGCTGGTTAGACTTCACGACCGGATCGTCTCTGATGGTTTTGCCCCTCCACTCGGCAGAGACTGCGGGGTCGCCACTTATCCTGCGGCACCACAGCGCGCGTGTGAAACCGGCCAAATGCCCGAGTTCGGGTGCATACTCGCACCCAAACTGTGTGATGAATGTTGGCACGACGCGGAAGAAGCGGACGTCTGTTCGGTAGAACTTTGCGTCTAACAGTTCTCTGAACCGCGCGGCGCCGAGCGGAGCCCACTCGGGATGGACCTGGCATCAGGCGGTCGCCTCTGTGTGAGAGCGGGAGCTTGGCACTGCGATAGTCTTTGCGGGGCCGCCAGCGCACCATGACCTCAAAGGAGTCGAGTTCGTCGTCCACATTGACGTAGAACGTGACCAGGTATGGCTTGCGGTTCTTATGTTCCACCAATGGCTTGTTGTCTTCTGCGCGGAGGCACGCTAACCGTAACAGGCCAAGAATCGTCGCCAACCATCGCATTTGTGCGCTGTTGGCCGCCCCGTCGTTTCGGCCGCGCGTAAATCAGCAGGACCCGCGTTTGTGATATTATTTGTTCGGGATCCTGACACCCTCCACACCCCGTACTCGCAGCTCGCGCGTTTGGCAGTCAGCGGCCGGCTGGGGCGGGGAGGGCGAAATTATAGCAGCTCTCCCTATTTTCACAATTCGTCAAGAACTGCTAGAGCGATGCGAAAGAAACCCCCACACTCTAAAACATGGCAGCAAGGCAGCATGCACCCACAGGACCCCCTCAGAGCAAACCCCACATGACCCACGCCCTGCGCCGCCCACACAACCTGACACCTCATCATCAGCACCCTTAGATACGCCGCCGCCGGGACAGGCAGAGTCCCATTCGCTCACGGGCCACGCACGAGTCTCGCATCCCGCACGGCAAGCTCGCCCTCGCTGACCCAAATCTCACCGTCCGGGCGCACACTCAGTCCAACGAGTGTGCGTTGGCCCACTAGTCCGCCAGTCAGTCAGCGCGATGAAGCAGAGCCTCGATGGCCGAGCGCGCGGCGTCCACAGCCATGGGCTCCCCGCTGAGCGTCACCGTGCCCGCGCCGCTCTCGTCCTTCTCCACGTCGATCACGGCGCCCGTCGCCTTGCGCAGCTCGCTCACGTGCGACCCCCGCTGACGAATCACCTTGCGAGTGCAGACCACGCCTCACACTTCACAGAGGGGTGGGGCGGGGGCGGGGGGGGGTCTGCTTTTCGCTGCACACACGCTGACGCCGCCAGGCAACGCTTGTGCTGTGGATAGCCGGGGGGGGGGGTGTTTGCGTGAATAGCAGGCGCGGTCTCTACTCGCTCGGCCAATCACCTTGCGGCGCCACCATCAGGGGCGTGCGCCAGGACGAGACGAGCGGGTCTGCGAGGACGGCGCGGCGCGGCTCAGGCCGATGCGCACCGTCGGCTCGCAACTCGCCGAGGCGGACGAGGAGGCCGACGAGTGGGAGCGCGCCGTGGAGCTAGAGAGTGCCGACGCCCCGTTGTCCTCCTGCGTGGGCTGCGCGGCCGAGCCGTCCAGCAGCAGCGGCGCCTAGTACCATACCTCCAGAGACTCGAACCGGGTGTGGGTTCGGTCCCGTTGCGGTAGGGGACTGCGCGGCCGAGTCGTCCAGCAGGAGCGACTCGACAAACTCTCGAGCGCCGGCGACGGCGGGAGGAGGGCCTGCGCCACGACCAGACCACCAGAGTCAGGGCGTGTCCGAGGGTAGGAGGCATCACGAGGCTGCACACACGGCGGAGCACAGCTCAATGCGTGTCCTCCCGTGCTGATCTCGGACCAGGCCTCCGTGTCTGTTGTCTCTCTAGCTCTGCGGCCGTGGGCTCTGGTCCCCAGCGTCGACCTGTACGATCTCGGGGTGTTCTCGGGCGTGATCTCGGGCGTGATCTCGGGCTCTGCGGCCGTGGAGCTGAAGCTCGAGCCACCCGTCGGGCGCGGGCGTCGAGGAGAGCTGAACCTAAACAAGAAATGCGGCCGCGTGTTTTCTTTTTTCTTTCTCCGCGCGACTGCTCGCCGCGTCCGAACCTCGTACCGCAGAGGGACCGTCGACAGGTCGGCGCTACATGGGGAGGCATGGGGAGGCATGGGGAGGCATGGGGAGAGATGGGGGGGCATGGGGAGAGATGGGAGAGATTGGGGGAGAGATGGGGAGAGATGGGGAGAGATGGGGGGAGAGATGGGGAGAGATGGGGGGAGAGATGGGGGGAGAGATGGGGAGGCATGGGGAGATATGGGGAGATATGGGGAGATATGAGGAGGCATGGGGAGATGTGGGGAGATATGGGAGAGATATGGGGAGATGTGGGGAGATGTGGGGAGGCATGGGGAGATAGCAGGGACCTCTCGGCGAGCTCGCGTGCGTCACGCGGCGCGAAAGTGAGAACGTACTCCTCCTCCGAGGCGCCTAGCACCATACCTCCAGAGACTCGAACCCAGTGTGGGTTCGGTCCCGTGGCGGTCGGGGACGCCACCGCCCTCGGCGGGGCTCAGTAGCAGCCGCCGCAGCGCCATCGCGACGCATTGCAGCACCGGCGCCTGCGCCACGGATACGCCAGCCTCGGCGCGTGCAGGCGGTATCGTGCAGAGTCTTCCGAGCGCCGCGGGAAGACGGGGGCTACGAGGACAGTGGAGTACAGGCGGAGCGCGGTCGAGTCGGCGACTAGCGCGCGCGAGACGGGTGTTTGCTCGCCTTCCCTGGGGACACCGTGTCGCGTGTCGGACTGCCACTGTGCGATGTCGGAGCCCGGGCTGGGACGGTGGCGCGGAGGGTGGAGGCGACACAGGTGGAGGTGCAGAGGGAGGCGGCTGGGTCGGTGGGGGCGCGGAGGGAGGCGACAGCGGCGGTGCGGAGGGGCGCCACTGAGAAGGATGGGTAACTGATTCTCATGGGGCTGTGCGTCTCTGTGAGTAGAGCGGGGCGCGGTCGAGTCCCGCCGAGTCCGTATCGCCTCGAGCGCTGGGCTCGAGATGATTGGGGGGGTAGGGAAGGGGTGGGGGGGTGG
>NW_005200385.1:185929-227017 GCF_000372725.1 Emiliania huxleyi CCMP1516
CCGTGGGGCGGTCAGCTACACCACGAGGGACGTCCGTCACACGCCCAAATGGAGGGGTAGGGGGGCAGGGGGTGTGTGTGGGGTCTCCACCCTGCACCCCCTACCCTACCCCCCCCCCGCCGCCTCGAACCCTGGTTGGAAGACAGCGACACGCCTTCCGCCTCGAGGCTCCGGCTCCCATGCCGAGTGCCAGCTGGATACGGGGAGAGAGTCTTCCGCCTCCAGGGGCCGAGGCCGTGCCCAGGCGCAGCTAGATACGGGCAGATTGGGGAGATCTGGGGAGATGCTCCGCTTCTTGCCCAGGCCCAGCTAGAGACGGGCAGATTGGGGAGATCTGGGGAGATGCTCCGCTTCTTGCCCAGGCCCAGCTAGATACGGGCAGATTGGGGAGATCTGGGGAGATGCTCCGCTTCTTGCCCAGGCCCAGCTAGATACGGGCAGATTGGGGAGATCTGGGGAGATGCTCCGCTTCTAGGGGCCGGCGCCGTCCCCGTGGCGACCAGGGTGCCGTCTCCCGACGGGTGCTTGTGCAGGGTGAGCTGTGCGCCCGAGTGCTCCCGCAAGAAGCGCAGCGGCGCCGACTGGTGCGCCTGTGGGGGAGAGACCTCATCGATGAGGTCGCCAATCGATGGGTAGCCAATCTCGCTCAATCTCGCTCAATCTCGCTCCGAGACGGCTCCTGGACGGCTCCGAGGCAGCGGCGGCGTGGCGCCGGCTGGTGCGCGCAGGGGGCTGAGGACACGGCGAGTGGTATCTCCCCGTATCTCCCCGTATCTCCCCGTATCTCCCCGTATCTCCCCGTATCTCCCCGTATCGCCGTCCTGCCTAGCGTTGGTCCTGAGCACGGACCGGGCACCCCGCATCAGCGTGCGCTTCGCTCGCAGTAGCAGCAGTAGTAGTAGTACTTAGAGTGACTACTACTACTACTACCTCCCCCAACCCTCCTCCTCCTCCTCCTCCTCCTCCTCCTCCTCCTCCTCCTCCTCCTCCCCCTCCTCCTCCCTCGCCTCTCCGCATCTAGCATCACTCGCCGTCAGGAGCGGCATCTGCCTTGGAGAGACGGCAGCCTCAAGGACGGCGCGGTCGCCGTCCGCCACGTCCGCCAGCTGCTCGAGCAGCCAGTCCGCAGAGGCCGCCTCGAGCAGATCGCTCTGATCTCCCGCGGGGTCTCTCTGCTCGCTTGAGTCGCCCTCAGCTCCGCTGTGGCTGCCGCCGCTCTCGGCGCGTTGGGCGCACAGGGCGTGCCCGTTGGTGGCCGCGGCCAGAGCCGCCGCGCCGCTGCCCGCCTGAGGCCGCGGCGGCGCCGCCTTGCTCGCTGGCGGGAGCGTGAGCACACGAGCTGTAGCGGGAGCTGCAGCGGCACCCGAGCGCGCGCGCGCCTCCTCCTGCTCTCTGATGAGATCCGCCTCGGCCGCCTCGCGCGCGACGCGCAGCGCCTCGCGTTTATCCGCATCGGCCGCCTCCCCGCCGGCTCGGCGTGACTGCCCAGTCGCGGGCTGGTCCCCAGCTGCAGCCGCCCGCTCGGCCTCTCGCCTCTCCTCGGCTGCAGCCTGCTTCGCTCGCAATTTGTTGGCGTGGTCCTCTGCGTCCTTGAGCGTGGACGAGCCGCCGGCGTGCGCCTTTGCTCTCGCCGCCGCGCGGGCTCGGTCGATGTCGCGCTGGTTGCCTCGCGTCATGTACACAGTCTGCCCGACCAAGTCTCCGTGCGAGAGTTGGGGTGGTTCGGTGTTACTCGTATTCGAGAAGGACGACGAAAAAAGAAAAACGCCGATGAGCCATCGGCGTTGTGCAGCAGCTCGAGCGCAGCACGCAGCAGGTCACTAAAGAGAAAGGCGGAGACGGCACACTCGATGAGCCGAACAGCCGCGGCTTGCTGCCGCTGCGCCTCGCCCGTGTGCTGCCGCCCGCTGCCAGGTGACAGCTCAGCCTGCAGCAGCGGCAGCATGCCGGCTAGCGGGGCACTTGCGAAGCGCTCCTGCATGCGCTCCACCATTCTCTTGCCAACCGCCTCGAGGAGGACGCATTCGGCGGAGGCGGCGTCTGCCGCGCTGCTGGAGGCGCGCGTGCACTGCGCTTGCCACTGCGAAGGCATCGGCGAGCTGTTCGAGCTGTGCGGCGCTCGCGAGCTCATGGCTGCGGCCGTGCAGGGAGCCGGCGGTCGAAAGGGCGCCGAAAAGGTAGCCATAGCGCACAGAGGCCAGCCAGACGCCCTTGGTTCGTAGCATGTCTAGTAGGCCTGCCACGCACGCAGAGTCGACGTCGCTCGGAATCGGGTGGCCCAGAAGGCGGACGAGGAGGAGCTGCAGGTCCGCGATGGCATAAAGGTACTTGTTGCCGTGGATGGTGAAGGCGTCGCAGTCGCCGTTGTGCGTGATGAAGCTCTCGACGCTGCGGCGCTCGCAAACAAAGCGGTATGCTGTGTTTGTTGCGAGCCTCCACGCCATCTGCTTTGATCGCGGTAGCCACTGATGCGGGTGGCAGCCAGCGATGTTGCAGACGGAAGACGTTGCGAAGCGGGTGTGGCCCTGAAACAGACCGCAGGTCATGTCGGCGTAGCACAGCGAAAATCTTTGAACAGCACGTCCTCGAGGTCAGTCCGCTTGCCATCACGACTCTGCAGCGCAAGCCCACGCCGGAGCGATCGTACGTCGCTATCCCAGCCGACTGCGCCCCGCGTATCATGGTGATGCGTAGCATCTTGCGCAGCAGGCGAAGCGTCGCGCGGCGATGCGCGGGGAGGAGGAGCAGGAGGCCAAAGTTTCCGCACATGGAGTTGAGGGGAGGCCGCGGGGGGTAGGGGCGGAAGGGGCTCAAAATCGACGAGACGAGACCGAAATCGTGACGAGGCCGATATAACACGGGACCCCCCCCACACACACACACAAAGAGGAGGCGGCGGAGGCGTTCAGTCTAAGGCGTGGTGCTTATGAGTTATGTCTCGAGAGTTGCCAGTATGGAGCAGCAAACAACCCGCTATCTCTGGAAATCTGGTCGTTTTCCGCGCGGTGAAACAACAAACATGGGTACATAAAGGCCGTACAGGACCTATAAGAGTCGGGGGCCGCCCACACACGCGCCTTGCCCAACAAGCTGGCCGTGTGCAGGAGTCGGGGCGAGCCAGGGCCGGAGAGGAGCTAGGTCCCTGGAGAGTCTCTGTCCGGGCCCCGGTGCAGCGGTCAGTAGTCCCCGCCCTCGTCGAAGCCGTCGTCTGCGTCTCCCCCGCCGTACTCCCACTCGTCCGGCTCTGGCCGCAGCGCCTGCGTGGCGCATGGCGGGCGGTGGGGAGCGAGGCGTGTGTGGCCGCCTGCCCCCGGGCTGCTCCCCTCGCGCCTCTGGCGGCTGCACCTCCTCCTCCGCCTCCTCCTCCGCCTCTGCCGTCGGCCGCCGCAACAGGCCCGCAGAGAGCAGCATCGGACGCCGCGCGGGCGCGGGCGCGGGCGCGCGGGCGGCAGCCGGCGCGGGGGCGGGCGCTGCCGCAGCCGCCGGCGCTGCCGCCGGCGCGGGCGCTGCCGCCGCCACCGAGAGCTGGCCGCCGCCACAGCAGGCGGCGGGCTAGCGCGGCGGGGAGCGGGCGCCCTTGGTCCCGGCGGGATCCGCGCCTGTGCTCGAGGCCTAGCAGGCGCTGCCGCCTCAGTCGGCGGCTGCGGCTGCCGACGATACTCTGGATGCGGCGGGCGCGGCGCCGGCGGGCGCGGCGGCGGCGGGCGCGGCGGCGGCGGGCGCGGCGGCGGCGGGCGCGGCGGCGGCCGGTGGCGCGGCGGCGGGTGCGAGGGCGATAGTGCGAGGCGATCCAGGGGGCGGGAGTGCGGCGGCCGCCGCCCTGCCGCGCCCTCTTGCTCCCCTTCCGGCGGCGCGCCCTCGGGCTGCACGAGGGGGCGGCAGCGGCGGCGGCGCCTTCGGCGCGAGCATCGCCTGCAGCTGCTCGTGCGTGACTGCGCCCGGCGTGGCGAGCAGCGCCTCGATCGCCTCGGGCTGGTCGCGCTCCTGCGGACACTCTCGGATGATCTCGGATCATCTCGGACAATCTCGGGTAATCACCTCGGGCTGGTCGCGCTCGGGCCGCGCAAATCGACGCCTCGTCCAACTCGACGGAAGCGAGATATGGGGCGGGTATGGGGAGATATGGGGAGATATGGGGAGATATGGGGAGATATGGGGAGATATGGGGAGGTGTAGGGAGATCGACGCCTCGCGCTTGAACTTGTTCTTGATTTGCCGCCGCTCGCGGTGCGGAAAGAGCGACGCGATGAGCGTGAAGTCGGTGCCGTGCACGCGCAGCGCCTAGTCTCTGCCCACTCCACGCTCAACAGCTCACCATGGTTCACCGCTGTGCCGCCGGCCGCGCAGCGCCTCGTAGAAGGCGGCCGTGTCGGCCGCGGACCAGGACGTCGACGGCGCGCGGCTGAGGTAGGAGGAGGAGGTGACGCCGAGGCGCTCGGCGTCCTCCACCTGCCCCGTGTGCTGCAGCCGCGTCGCGCGCCCCGCCGTCACCGACAGCGACGACTCGTCCACCACCATGTTGCCATCCTCGTCGAACCGCAGCTGCGGTGCAAACGCGCCCTCCGCGCCCCCCTCGTCGCCGTCGCCCGCCAACCGTGGGCCATGGAGCGCCTCCTCCTCGTCCTCGCGCCGCATCCGCTCCTCCTCCCACAACGTGAGCGGCGGCCCGTCGTCGTCGTCGTCGCCGCCGCCGCCGCCGCCGCCGCCGCCTCGCTCCCCGCCACGCCCCTCGCCGCCGCCGCCGCCCGCTGCGCCGCCGCCAGACTGCGGCCGTTGACCAAGCGGCGCGTCGAGGGGCAAGCCTTGCTTCCGCCGCTCGGCGCGCTCCCTCGCCGCCTCAGTCGGCACGCCCTGCTTCCGCTCGTAGATGAGCTCGCGCACAGTCATCTCGGCCATTGGCTTTGGCGGAGGCGCCTCGGCAGGGTCCTCGACGTCGTCGTGGCCGAAGCAGTCGTCATCGCCGAAGCAATGGCCGCCCTCGCCCTCGCCCTCTCCCTCGCCCTCTCCCCCGTCCCCCTCCCGCCCCCTCCCCCTCCCCCTCCCTCTCCCTGTCCGCCCGCGCCCGCGCCCGCGCCCGCGCCCGCGCCCGCGCCCGCGCCCCGACCCGTCGCCTCGCCCTCCTCGCTTGCGCTTGCTCCCCGCAGGCTGCCCCCCCTCCCCGTCCGTCGCAGGATCAGACGATTCCGACGCCTCCGAGGCCTCCTCGGCCGACTCCGCCTCCTCGGCCGACCTTTCTCGGCCTGCTCGCTCTCGCTCTCGCCGCTCTCGCCGCTCTCGCCGCTCTCGGCCCCCCTCCTCCTCCTCCTTCCTCGGCTTCGGCCTCGGCCCGCTCTGACGACTCTGACTCGCCGCCGCTCGCCGCGCTGGGATCGCCGCCGCCGCCCACCGCCACCCCGCCCTTTCCCCCGCCCTTTCCCCGGCCCCGGCCGCGTCCTCGCCTGGCCCCGACATCGAGCGCTGCGGCAGCGGCGCGCTCGGCGGCTGCGCGCCCCCCGCGCCCAGCCCCGCGGGCTGAAGCTTGGCCTGGAACGTCGCGCCGGCTCTGGGATCTGGCGGCAGCCGTGGCCGCGGTCGCGGCCTGTCGCGCTGGCTGTCGCCGCCGGTTAGACCCGCCGCTCTCACCAGCTGGAGCCTGCTGCGCAGCCGCGGCGGCTGCGGCTTCGGCGGCGGCGGCGGCGGCGGCGGTCGCGGCAGCGACGGCAGCCGGGACCGCCGATGCCGGCAGCCAGCGCTGCTCGGAGAGGTTCAGCCACCGCCGCAGGCTCTGTGCTGCACCGCGCTGCCGGATCTCGAGCCGGTGTGCGGTGTCCCGCGCTCGAAGCGCTGAGTCCACAGTCGCCTCGCACCAGCACGCGCGGCTCTCGACGTAGATGAGGATACTCGCGCCGACGCCGAGCGCCTCGCCGCCACTCGCCTCCGCCTCCGCCTGCCCGCCAGCCTGCCACGCCGCCTCGGCCTGCGCCTGCAGCTCCGCCCCAGCCTGCCTCGCCGCGGCCATTGAAAAAAGAATTAACGCCGCTGTATGTCGAGGGAGAAGAAGAGGTGACCTGCCCGAGAACTAAGCAGAAGGTGATGAAGCGAAAGGTTGTCCGGGGGGCAATCAGAAAAGCGGCAGCGGAAAGGGGGAGGGAGATTAATAAGAGACGAGAGGTCGATATGAAGCGTGTGCGGGTGCCGGTCGCCGAGCGTCTCTCGAAACCCCTCCAGCGCCTCGCGGAGCAGGGCCTCCGCGCCGTCCAGGTCGCCCTTAGCCTTCAGCAGCATGCCGAGGTTGTTGATCGAGCGGAGCGTGAGTGGGTGCCGGTCGCCGTCCCTCCAACGCTGTCCCTCCAACGCCTCGCGACACAGCGCCTCTGCACCGTCCAGATTGCCCTTGGCGCTCAGCAGCGAGCTCAGGTTGCTGATTGTGGTGAGCGTGCTCGGGTGCCGGTCGCCGAGCGTCTCTCGCTTCGCCTCCAGCGCCTCGCGGTACAGCGCCTCCGCGCCGTCCAGGTCGCCCTGCTCCTGCAGCAACCGACTGAGGTTGTTGATCAGCGTCGACGGCGCCCTCTCCGCCGGCTCCATCCGCTCCAGCGCCGCCCTCCCCTGCCCCGCCAGCGCCCCCCGCAGCAGCCCAAACACAGCCTTGTTGCACTCGGTCAGGCCAACCTCCCGCTCCAGCTCGCCCAGGATCTGCTCCGTGTCTCTCGGGTTGCGGCACTCCGCCTTGCGCACATCCACCTCGGACAGCTTCTTCGCGATCGAGGCAAAGTCATCCACCAGCGCCGTCTCAAACGCCGCCTGCTGCTCCGCGCTCATCACCACCTCGAAGCGAGCGCCCGACGCCTGCGTGTGGTACACCTCCTTGATGCAGTACGCGCGCCGCAGCGGCGCCGGGTCGTCCCACGGCTCCATCAGCAGAACCGTGTGGCCGACGGCGCGCACGCAGTCGCCCAGCCGCTTGACGTCGTTCATCGTGACGTCGAGCCGCCGCGTCGACTGGCGGATCACAAAGTCGCAGACCCAGAACTTGGTGTCGGGCGGCAGCTCTGGGTGGAGCCGCAGGTACTGCCGCAGGGCGTCCACCAGCGTCGCGAGCGGCGTCTCCAGGAACCAGCTCACAAAGACGGTGGCGACGCCAACCTTCCGGTCGCCGCGCTCGTATAGCGTCTCGCAGTAGGCCTTGCCTCCATTGGCCTCGCTAAACCTCGCGGCGAGCCACTGGTTGACGTAGCCGTTGAGGGAGGCGTTGGCGGGGACGCGGACTCCGTTGATGGTCGGCCGGTCCTCGTTGCACTGCTCGACGGCGTCGGTTGGGAGAGCCGCGATGTACTCATCGATCGCGTCGACAGATAGGCCGAGGGTCAGCCGCTCGGGGAGGTTGAGCTGGTCGGCTCGCTTTGAGACGACCTCTTGGGCGGTGCTGTCGATTGCTCGTGCGGCCGGATGAACAGTGTCGCTTGCTGCACATGCAGCACGCGCCTCGGCAGCGCCGGGCTTAGAAGTCGCGCCACCCATGGAGAGAGGGTGCCGCGTTGAGTTCAGCCGCGCATGCGAACTCCTCGTTTATGCGCACGACGGGCACACAGAAATCACCAGACGCACAAAAAGAATTCAAAAATGAGAACTCTCTCTTCAAAAAGAATTCAACGAACGACTCCCTCGCAAAAAAGATTTTTCTAAAAACGACTTTTACAACAAAACTCCCTCGCACAACACCGACGCGAAGGCCGAAGCTTGAGGCCGAAGCTTGAGCATGCAACAGGCATGCAACAACGCCACGCCACTTGCCACGCCACCTGACGAGACACGACGCACCGCACGCGCTCACGAAACCTACTCCGTCTCGCGCGCGATGGCGAAGCCCAAGACGCAGTGGCCAAAGTCGAGCGCCGCGATGCCGTTCGTGGCTCCTGCCGAGTCGAGGTGGTACCGCTCGTGGATCTCGTAGAGTGAGCGGATGAGGAGCGCCGCCCGCGCGCGGGCCGGCGCGGGGAAGAGCGAGTGGCTTGCCGGCGACCACGGCGCCGCCGCCCGCCGAACCAGCGCCGCCACCTCGCCCTCGCCGCCCGCGGCGCGCTGCAGCGGCGTCGGCTCGCCCTCGTGCAAGCTTGCGCCGCTGCGCAGGAGGGAGGTGGCGCGGGCGGCGGTGAGGGTCTCAAGGTGCGCGAGCGGCGTCCAGCCGCGGCTGGCGAGCAGCCAGGCGGCGATGTCGGCTTGGCCTTCGCTGTTTGCAATCGATTCGGCCATGCGCTCGGTGCCGCGGGAAGCGCTGTACGAGGAGAGGAGCTTGACGATCGCCAGCCTACGTGCTGAACACGCCGACCTCAGGGCACGAATACGGTATTGTGCAGTGTGTTCAGAGCACCGCGTGAATACAACGGAGAGGAATACAGTGAATACAGCGGGATACGCTTCCTCTCCGGCGCTAGTTGGGAGGCAGGAATACGTGTTCTGCTTCTAGGATCTCGAGCCGGCCAGACACGCACGAGACGAGCAGAGGCGTGACGCCGCTGTTGTTGGTCTGGTCGATCGCCGCGCCGGCCTCGAGGAGCAGCCGGACGATCTCGACGAGGCCCGCGGCGCACGTCATGAGCAGTGGCGTTGCGCCACTGTTCGTCGCTTGGTTGATCGCCGCGCTCGAGCGGAGGAGCAGCCGGGCGCACTCAGCGTGGCCGTAAATGCAGGCAGCGCTCAGCGGCGTGATTCCGTCACCCTCGGCCTGGTTGATCGCCGCGCCAGCCTCGAGGAGCAGCCGGACGCACTCGAGGTGGCCGTTCTGGCACGCGATGTACAGCGGCGTGGCGCCGTCGTCACTGGCTTGGTCGGTCGCCGCGCTGGCCTCGAGGAGCAGCCGAGCGATCGCTCTGCCCCTCCTGGCACGCGACAAGCATCGGCGTGCGGCCTTCAGCGTCTGCTTGGTTGACCGCCGCGCCAGCCTCGAGGAGCAGCCGGGCGCAGCTGATCTCGCCAGTCAAGCTCGCGGCACTCAGCGGCGTGGTGCCTTCATCATCGGCTTGGTCGACCGCCGCGCCAGCCTCGAGCAGCAGCCGCACGCACTCGAGGTTGCCCTTCTCGCATGCAATGTACAGCGGCGTGGTGCCTTCTTCATCAGCTTGGTTACTCGCCGCGCTAGCCTCGAGGAGCAGCCGGACACACTCGACGTGGCCCTCCTGGCAGGCGATGTAGAGAGGCGTGGCACCTTCAGAATCCGCTTGGTCGGCGGCCGCGCCAGCGTCGAGGAGCAGCCGGGCGCACTCAATCTGCCCCTCCTGGCACGCGATGTACAGCGCGGAAGCGCCGCCGCCATTTGTCGCCCCGATGCTCGCGCCGCCTTCGAGCAGCAGCCGCACCGCCTCGGCCTGCCCGTGACGAGCGGCCAAGGTGAGCAGCGTGTCCTGCCTGTCGGTGTCGTGCCGCGCGTCGAGCTGGGCCGCGAGCGACGTGCCGCGCGTCCGCCGCCCGGAGAGGAGGGCGCGCAGCGAGTTCAGGTCGCGCCGGGCCAGGTTGGCGAGGATGGGCAGGCTGAAATACGAGTCAGAATGAAGAAAAACTGCGCATCATCCGGCCCGCTGGGTGCGCTTCTTAGCTCCCCGGCCCTGGATGTGCGGTTGATGACTGCACTCCAAGTGCTCCAAGTACTGTATGGCCATATCTCTGCTCGTCTTCCTGCTCCTCGCTCGGCCGGGCGGTGGCACGGGTGGTGCGGAGGCGTCGCCGCCGCGCTTGCGCTCGCGCGGGGCCCGACGTCTCAAGCTGCACCACCTGAGCTCTGAAAGCCGGCACAGTCCGGTGCAGCTCCTCAAGTTCTTGCACCCGTGCCTTCTGCACCTGCACCTTCTGAGCTGCAGCTGCAAGCTTCCCTTCGGTTGTGTGATTAAGCGCATCAATGCGGCCGACGACGCGTGTGGCTTCGGCGGTAGCGGCACTCACAGCCTGCTGCGTCAACGCACCCTGCGCGGCAATCTGGCGCTCGACCTCATCGGTGCGTGCCAATGCGTGACCGACGAGTGCCTCCGTGGACATTGATTAGTTTTTGGCGGGCGAAATGTCGTCGAGCGCACCACACCCCTCTCCTTAAAATCCCTGTGTGGTGGCGGCGTGCCGTCCTCCCATCCCCCCCCCTTGGGTTGTCCGTTTTCTTTCTTTCTTGGAGGCGGGCGGGCTTCTCTCGAGGTCTCGAGATACACAAAGCGGCCAAGAGATTCCGCACTTCTCTTTGTTTTGCGTTTTCTTCTTTCGACCAAATTCTTTTCCTCGCGATGTCCACCCCGCCGCGCCGCTCGCGCCGCTCGCGCCGCCTCCCCGCCTCCTCCGACGCGCCCTCGCCAGGCACACCGCCGCCCGCCCGCCTCCTTGACCTCCCCACGGAGCTCCTCGTGCGTGCCCTCTCTCACTGCCACAGCCCCGCCGACATCGCTCGCATCGCGGCCGTCTCGCTGCTCTTCCACGCCTCGCTTGCGCTGGAGGGCATCCGCTTGTGGGCGCAAGAGCGCGGCTTGGAGCTGCCGGCGCAGCCCGAATACGAGAGCTGCGCCGTGCGGTGGCTGTGCCTTTCGGCGCTGCTGCGCGAGTCCAACCCGCCGGCGAGGGCTGCGGCAGGCAATCGGCACAGCCTCTTCATCGACGGCGAGGGCCGGCTCTCGTCGTGCGGAACGGCTGAGAGCTTCACGCCGGGACTGCTCGGGCACGGCGAGGGTGTGACGCGGCTCAACACGCCGACCCGCCTCCCTTCTTCCTCGCTGGGTGGTGAGCGCGCCGTGAGTGTGTCGGCGGGACATCGCCACAACCTCACCCTCGCCGCCGACGGCAGTGTCTGGAGCTGGGGCCAGGGAGTATTCGGCCGGCTGGGCCACGGCGACGAGCAGACCCAGTGGCAGCCGAAGAAGATCGAGGCCTTTGCCGGCCAGCGCGTCGTCGCTGTGGCGGCTGGAGGCGACCACAGCCTCGCTATCACCGCCGATGGCGCTATCTGGAGCTGGGGCTGGGGATACTTTGGCCGGTTGGGCCAAGGCCACCAGCAGAACCAGCTGCTGCCGAGTAAGATCGAGGCCTTGGCTGGCCAGCGCGTCATAGCTGTGTCGGCTGGATACAGCCACAGCTTCGCCCTCACCGCTAACGGCGCTGTCTGGAGCTGGGGCTATGGAGCCTTTGGCGAGCTGGGCCACGGCGACCAGCAGGGCCAGCTGCTGCCCAAGAAGATCGAGGCCTTTGCTGGCCGGCGCGTCATCGCTGTGTCGGCTGCAGGCGCGCACAGCATCGCCCTCACTGGCGACGGCGTCCTCTGGAGCTGGGGCTATGGATACGGTGGCCGGTTGGGCCACGGCGACCAGCAGAACCAGCTGCTGCCCAAGAAGATCGAGGCGTTGGCAGGGCGGCGCGTCGTCGCTGTGTCGGCTGGGACCCTCCACAGCATCGCCATCACCGCCGATGGCGCTGTCTGGAGCTGGGGTGGTGGAATCTATGGCAAGCTGGGCCACGGCGATCCGCAGGAGCAGCTGCTGCCCAAGAAGGTCGAGGCCTTTGCTGGCCAGCACGTCGTCGCTGTGTCGGCTGGGGGCCACCACAACCTCGCCCGCACCGCCGATGGCGCTGTGTTTACCTGGGGCAAGGGCGGCGACGGCTGCCTAGGCCACGGAGATGACCTGTCGAACCAGCTGCTGCCCAAGAGGATCGAGGCGTGGGCGCCGGGGCAGTGATGAGATGGGCGAAAGGGTGTGCCAGCAGGCTCTGTGTTGCCGCACGAGCCTATTTGGCACCTGCGGACGTATCCTTGAGGTAGAAGTCGCGCTGTAAATAAATAAATAATAAAACGGACATGCCAAGCTAGGGAAGCCTGGGTCGACGTCGAGGACAGACACGTCCCCACCTTTGCAGGATTTTGCAAAAGCGAGGGGGGAGGGCGCATCGGCGCGGAGAGGGCTGGGCACAGCAAAGAAAGAAAGAAAACGGACACCCCAAGGGAGACCCCTAGTCTAGCGGGAATTTTCGGTGTATCGCGAATGATCGGAGATAGCCGCGCTCCGCCGGATTCCGCACGTGCCTCGCCCTGAGCGGCTGCCACAACCTCGAGTCCCAGCGCCACTACCCCTCGGACGTGGCCGACTTTTTTGTGGCGGGCGTCGGCGACCTGGTGCCAGAGGGGGCGCGGCGGGCCAGCCTGAGAGAGCAGAGCAGCTGGGTGGGAGCCTCAAAGTCGCGGCTGGGAAGCCACGAGCCCGCCGAGGAGCTGGTGGAGTGGACCCTCATTCAGTCTGACCTGACCCGGTCGGGGCGCGGCGACGCCGCCCGCGCCGAATTGCAGTCGGTGCTGCGGCGGTGCTTCGACGCGATCGACGTCAACGGCGACGGAACGGTGGACGAGACGGAGCTGGTGAGTGGGTTCGAGCAGGTCGGGCTGGGGCGCGGCGCGCGCGCGCCGCGGTGTTGACCAACAACCGCACCACTGGAGGCCACCACGCCACTCGCGGCAATCCGCATCGAGGCCGCCCGTCGGCGCAGCGAGAGTACTGCGCACTGCTGGGCAGCGCCCAGAATGCAGGGAAGGCCTTGGCGCTTCTCGCCAGCCAGACTGACTCGGCAACCGGCAAGCGAGCCGACTGCGCGTCCCGAGCCCACGGATCGGCGCCATCGCACCGGCCCGCCAGCCGCCGCATAGCTCCAGAGAGGCAGCTGGCGTTGCGCTGCACTGCTTGAAGGCGCTGCTGAGGCGCTGCACTGCTCAAAGCTGCCCCGTGCGCCGCCGCGAGCCCCGCGTAGTGGCCTCGCCCTCTGGAGAGCCCCAGCGCGACCCCTCGCGGCCACTCGCGCCGCTGCAGCAGCTCCGACGCCACCACTCCGGCTCCCGAGCGCGCGGCGAGCAAGCGGAAGAGCACGCGCATGGGCCAAAATCCGTTACTCCGTTTGGGATCACCGAATGGGAGAACTTTTCGGCGGTCGTGGAGGTCGTGGAGGTCGTTGAGTGGCGAGTCACGCTCGTCCGGACAGCATCGATGCCGTCGCCGGACGCGGCGGCGAGGCACACGGGCGCCGGCGTGGCGCGTCGGCAGGCCCACCACGAGCGGATGCGCGACGAGCGCGCTCGGGAAGCGGCCGCGGGCGAGGCGGAGCTTCCGCCGGAGGACGACAGCGGTCGAGATGGCGAGCGCCGCCCAGCTGCTGGACAGCGTGCGGGAGGTGGGCCCGAACTACACCCTGCTGCGCAGCAAGGTCGGAGGGCTCGCCAGCCCACAGGGCTGGAGGGGTCCCCGTCGGATCGGCGTCGGGAGGGCTCCACAGGGCTAACCCCCTCCCCGGACGCCGGGTGGGCTCGGAGGGACGGTCGGACAAGGGAGGATCTTCGTGGCGGTAGGGCTCGCGAGGGGTCGGAAGGGCCCTCCGGGAGGGGTCGCAAAAATATACGCTCTCAGACACTCGGACTCGCAAGGGGACTCGCAAGGGGACAATATGAAAAGACAAATGAAAAGTCACTCGTCGAGGACCGGGCGGCTTATCTCCAACGCCCCTCCGTTGCCCTGCATCACTGCACATCGCAGCGCGCGGTGGCGCGCGTGCCGCACCAGCGCCTCGCGCAGGGCGGCCTCGCCGCCCTTGCTGTGACTCCCGCGGCCAGTCACGACCACGCAGCGGCCGAGGACAGGCAGCACGGGCACGACCAGCTCGTCGAACTTGGTCTTCGCCTCGGCGACGTGCAGCCCGTGCAGGTCGATGCAGAGGCCCTCGGACTCGCCCGCGTCCGACCCCATCCCCAAGCTCTCGTCGTTCAGCGTCGCAAAGATGCTCGCCGCCGCGTTCTGCTGCGCCGCCCGTAGATTTTCGCGCAGCTCGTCGCAGCGGCCGCGGCAGGACTGCCGCTCGGCGGAGACTGCGCCCGGCCCGAGCCTGTCTTCGCGCTTGTCCAGCGTCGCGAGCTTCTCAGCCTCGCGCTCCAGCTCCCTCTGGAGCGCGACGACGGGCCGCCTCGCCTCGAGGTAGACCTCCTGCTTGCGCCGCGAGTCGAGGCTGCCGCTGGTCCGGGCCGCCGCCCCGACAGCGTGCCTCGAGATGATCTCGAAGAGCTCCTTCTCCACCGCCGCAGAATCGAGGCGGCGGTGCACGAGCATCGCCGGCACGGCGTCGTGCAAGCCTGGCGCGACGGCGGTGGCGAGGTGGCCGGCGAGGAAGCGGAGTAGGTCGGACGCCTGGTAGGCCTGCAGCGCGAGGTTGTCGACGGTGGCCGGGTCGAGGAGCAGCGTGCAGTGTGGGCACTGGAAGCGTGTGGTCACGCTCTGCCCGTGGGGCACGAGCGGGTCCTGCCGCTCCTCGGTCGCCGGGACGGACTCGCGCATGTGGCAGAGGCAGGCTGCGCACGTAGCGTGGCCGCACTCGAGCACCGCCACGCTCGCGTCCGACAGGCTCGACCACTTCTCGTGGCAAATGGGGCACTGGCCGTCGGCGTCGCCGTTCCATGAGAACCCAGAGTTGTCGAGCAGCATGCCGCCACGCACCAGCTGCGCTGTATCGGCCGCCGCCACGGCCTCCTCCTCCGCCTCCGTCTCGCGCTGAGCGACGGACGCCTCGACCCGCTCCATCGAAGGAAGCCGCTCGCGCGCGCCAATCAGCAGCCCCTCCGTACCCTCCGGCAAGGCAGACGCGTGCGGCGTGGCGGCCTCCACCGCCCGCCTCAGGCGCGAAGCGTCTCGCGTCTCGGAGGTGAGCACCGCGATGAGCGCGTCCCACGTGTCTTCTCCGGACGCGGCGACAGCGTCCGCCTTTGCTGCCGCGATCTTCTTGCGCCGAGCCGCCTTTGCCGCCTTTGCCGCCTGCTGCTTTGAGGCAAGCGCCTCCCTCGCCGCCGCAGCCTCCTCGGCCGCCCTCTCGGCCTCCACCCTCTCGGCCGCCGCCCTCTCGGCCACTGCCCTCGCCACCTTCGCCTCAACCTCCGCCCTCTTCGCCTCCCTCGCCGCCGCCTCAAGTGCGCGCTCGCACTCGGCGTGGCCCCTCTCCTTGGCCAGCTGCAGCGCTGTACGCCCGGCCGAGGTGCACGCCGCTGTGTCTGCGCCCGCCCGCAGCAGGCAGAGCACGACGGCGGGGTGGCCCTGGTAGCACGCGATGAGCAGCGGCGTGACGCCGCCGTCCTTGGCTTGGTTGACCGCCGCGCCAGCCTCGAGAAGCAGCCGCACGCACTCGAGCTGGCCATTCTGGCACGCGACGTACAGCGGCGTGGCGCCGTCGTCCGCGGCTTGGTTGACCGCCGCGCTGGCCTCGAGGAGCAGCTGGGCGATCTCGAGCAGGCCCTGCTGGCACGCAGCGAACAGCGGCGAGAAGCCGCCATCCATGGCTAGGCCGACCGCCGCGCTGGCCTCGAGGAGCAGCCGGACGCACTCGAGGTGGCCCCGCTGGCACGCGATGAGCAGCGGCGTGTCGCCATCGTCACGGGCTTGGTCGACCGCCGCACGCGCCTCGAGAAGCAGCTGGGCGCACTCGAGGTGGCCCTCATGGCACGCCATGAACAGCGGCGTGGCGCCGCTGACGGTGGCTTGGTTCACCGCCGCGCTGGCCCCGAGAAGCAGCTGGACGCACTCGGGGCAGCCCTTCTGGCACGCCTTGAGCAGCGGCGTGACGCCGCCGTCCTTGGCTTGGTTGACCGCCGCGCCAGCCTCGAGAAGCAGCCGCACGCACTCGAGCTGGCCATTCTGGCACGCGACGTACAGCGGCGTGGCGCCGTCGTCCTTGGCTTGGTTGGCCGCCGCGCTGGCCTCGAGGAGCAGCTTGGCGACCTCGGCGTGGCCGTTCTGGCTCGCGATGAACAGCGGCGTGTCGCCATTGTCACGGGCTTGGTCGACCGCCGCACGCGCCTCGAGAAGCAGCTGGGCGCACTCGAGCTGGCCCTCCTGGCACGCCATGAACAGCGGCGTGGCGCCGCTGACGGTGGCTTGGTTCACCGCCGCGCTGGCAGCGAGGAGCAGCCGCACGCACTCGAGGTGGCCCTGCTGGCACGCGGCGAAGAGCGCGGAGCAGCCACGGCCCGTCGTCGCCCCCACGCTCGCGCCGCTCTCGAGCAGCAGCCGCACGGCGTCGGCCTGCCCGCGCTCAGCGGCGATAATAAGCAGCGTGAACTGGTTCTTGGCCTCGAGCCGCGCGTCGAGCAGGGCCGTGAGCGCCGGGCCGCGCGTCCGCCCGGCGAGGAGGGCACGCAGCGAGGTCAAGTCGCCCCGGCGCAGCTCGGCGAGCACGGTCGGGCTGATGGCGTTCATGGCGATTGATTCCGCCGCCGCCACCTTCGCCACCGCAGAGCCGCCTCCGCAGCAGGGCCGCGTCGAGCTCTCAGGCCGTGCATGGCCGGGCGGCAACGTGCCAGGCGAAGAAGAAAAACATGGAAATGTGTCTCCTTAAAATCCCTCTGTGGAGATACGAAGAGGCAGACTCCCCAGGGTGGGCGACGGCTAGCGCACCACACTCCTCTCCTTAAAATCCCTGTGTGGTGGCGGCGTGCCGTTCTCCCATCCCTCCCTTGGGCTGTGTGTTTTCTTTCTTTCTTTATCCCTCTGTGGTGGCGGCGTGCCGTTCTCCCATCCCTCCCTTGGAGTGTCTGTTTTCTTTCTTTCTTTCTGTGTCGTCATCATCTGTCCCCGTCCACCCATACCGCGTTGGTGTCCAGTCCGAGCCTGACTGTTGTTCATCTTTCTACATACATATGTGTGTGTGTGTGGGTGTGTGTGTAATGGCTGTCATCAGTTGTGCGGCCGTCGCCGCGGCTCGTCTCTGCCGCGGCGGCTGCTGCGCGCACGCGGCGGCGCCGCTCTCTCGCGAGACGGCTGGCGACGTGGCTCGCCGCCGACGTACGCTGCGCTCGTCCGACCGCCCGCGGCGTGGCGTGCGCGGCGCGGCGCGCCGATGTGCGAGCGCTTCTGCGCTCCTGTTATCCTGCACTGCCTCTCTCTGGTGCTGCTGGTGGTGGTGGTGGTGCTGCTGCTGGTGCAGATGCTGCTGCTGGTGTGGCGCGGCTCTGCGACTCGGCTCGACGCGCGCGTGGCGGGCATCTGACGCGGCGGGCGGCGTCGCGGGCGGCAGCGGTGGCGGCTCGATGGTGGAGGTGGAGGCTGGTGGCTGTGGTGGACTTTGAGTTTATTGATGGTCGAGTACGAGGACTGGGGGGGGGAGGGGGTTCAACCTGGTGACAGAGGACCGTGGGCCATCGCGGGGACTGCTGCGTACGGAGGGCGCGGCAGATTGATCCGGATGGTCACACCCGGTGGGTGGCACCGAGGCGTATGGGACGCTCCACTGTATCTTAGCTCCTGAGGGGCGCGTGGTTATAACCACGTAGTATGACTATAGCCCACCACAGACACCCTCCCTGCTCCACACGTGTGCTCACACCCTCACCCTCTCCTCTCTCCTCTCTCTCTCTCTCTCTCCTCTCTCTCTCCTCCTTGTCTGCTGTCTGCCTGACTCAGGCGCTCATCTGCCGATGCGTGATTGTGTGTGGGCTGCTCCGAGGGGGCCCTGTGCGATCCGACGGGTAGGGGGTCTGTGCCCGGGCGGTGTCCGGTGCGGAGGCTCCTTCTGATCCCGCCTGTGATCTTGTTGGGTGTGAGGTTGTGGCGGCTTCGATCCCAAGGGGGGAGCTGATCCCACTCGTAACCAACTCTCAGGGGCAGTAGGTGGGCGAGCTTCAGGCGCGCCCATCTCGAACGTCAAGGCGTCGCTACGCGCGGTCTTCCGCGGGGGGAGCTTCGTCGACGGGTGCGGGACCGCGGCGCAGACAGTGCTGCGGCGATGCCTCCGGCTGTTTGCGGCGGGCGGCTTGCTGCTCGCTGCGATGGCTAAAAACTCGTCTCGTCGCACACCAAGGGCGTATGCTCTGGCGAGACGTGAGGCGCATGCGCCCAGCGCAGGAGGGAGTGGCTGCCCGTTGGGACGGAGCCCCACCCAGCCCTTGCTTGTCCCGAATCCAGCCCCTGGCGGTTATAGAGACGGGAACGACCGACGCGCGAGCAGCAGGCGAGAGCGAGCGAGAGCGTTCAGAAAGAGAGAAAGACCAGAACACAACGCACTCTCTCACATGACAAGCGATCCCACGACTGCGAATGTGGGGACTACATGATTACATGAAGGGTGGAGGGGCCCGTCCGCAGAGCTAGGCGGCGCGGGCACCCCCCACTGGGGCCGAGGACAAGAGGCCGTTTGCCGCTTGCTGCTTCTTTTGCTTGTTGATCCAGTTGGTACGCTCCTTGCGCGCCTGCTTGTTGGTGTTTTCGGCGTCGCCCGCCACCGCCGCCTTGGAGATCTGCTGCGTGTGGTGGATGTCGCGAGGGCCAGCCTAGCCCTCGTCACCGCCTTGCGTGTGGGATCTCAGGACCACCGGACCGCATCGGCGTCCACGTCCTGACCGGCCCGGTCTTTGTGCGCGGCGCAGCGCCGGGCGACGTGCTGCGCGTCGACGTGCTCGAGGTAGCCTGAGCCCCCCCCCCCCCCCCCCCACACACACACAGAGCAACCCGCGTGGATTCCACACGAGACAGAGCTCTCTCCTCGCAAGATGTGGGGAGATATGGGGAGATGTGGGGAGGTGTGGGGAGGTATGGGGAGACAGCTCGCCCTCGTAGCCACCGTGAGTCACTCACACAAAAACACAACCACGGACCCAACGCAAGACGCAGCCACAAGCTCAGACAGTCGAGAAAGGGATAGACCGCAACGACAGTCAGAAGTCAGCGCTGGGTCCCAGGCGCCAGGGCGAATGCGATGACGGCCTCTAGTGTGAGCTCTAGCTAGTGAGCTCATCGCTACTATAAATATGCAGCGAGTTAGTTAGGAGCCGACCGACCGACCCAGCGACCCTCGCGTCCGGTGCTCACCGACGGCCGGGCGGGCCACCCGCCCACGCGCCGCCTACGCGCAGCGCGTGCGCCGCAAACTCGCCCGCCGACAGCGCCGGCCAGTCGCCATCGGCCGTCGCGAGAGGCCTGCCCGGCTGTCGCCGCGGGGCCCCCACGAACACCACGCGTCGGATGCGGTGCCGCCATCCTCCAGCGGCCGCCCCTCCGCCTCCTCCAACCACCAGCTGTCTGCGGCCCCGTCCGACTGGGGTGGCATCCACTCGCCCTCAGCCTGCGATTGAGCCGCCGCCTCGGCTGCTGCAGCCAGCCGCTCTTCCGCCGCCCGCTGCGACTCAGCGATCCGACGCCGCGCCAGCCTCTGCAGCCGAGTAGCAGCTGACTCAGCCGGCAGGGAAGGAGCAGCAGACTCAACAGCCTCACTGGGCTGGCTTGGAGGCGCTGCGAGCGGCGGATCAGTTGGTCAGTGTTGCTGTCCTCTCATCACCGCCGCCGCTGCCACCGCCGCCGCCGCTGCCACCGCCGCCGCCGACGCCACCGCCGCCGCCGCTGCCACCGCCGCCGCCGCTGCCACCGCCGCCGCCGACGCCACCATCGCCACTGCCGTCGTCGCCGTCGAAGCTGCGAGCACCGCTGGAGCCATCAGAGCTGCCACCTCCAGAGCTGCTAGAGCTCCGAAGGCGGCGAGGGCCACTGGCTCCACGTCGGCCATCGCCACCACCTCCCCGCTCACCGCTGCGACGTGACATCGCGATATGCGAGGCTGGTTGCGTCCGCTGGCTAAGCTTGGTTCGCGGTGGCGGGCGCCGTGGCGACTGCACGATGGCAGGTAGGACGCACGATGTCGCTGTTCACACCAATGCAGACTCACACAGCGGCATGTGGTTGCTCGAGCTTGCGCTTCTCGCCGACTACCTGGTACTGGGCGTGGACAATATCGCGGCCGTACGGAGGCGCGCTCGAGTTGTCGCTTGGGCGTTGGGAGGGGGTCCAAATCTTGGAAGCAAGGCTGCCTACCGCTACTAGGCGCGCTCGAGTGGCGCGTGCCGCCGCACTTGCGGCACACGAGGCTCGATGCCAGGGCGGGCGTCGCGCGGCCGCCGTGGGGCGGTGAGCTCGACTTGCGGCCCTTCTTTGGCGTGATGGCGACGGCGCCGCCGGTGGGCTTTGGCCGGCAGTTGTCGATCGCGCGCCGCTGCTCGTCACGGCTTGAAAGAGACGGGGGGAGACATGTTTAGGCAGTCGTCGATCCCGCCGCGGAACGAGTTTGGCGGCAACCTCGACTGCAAGGAGCTCGTCGCGGGCAGCACGCTCTACCTGCCGGTGCACGTCGCGGGCGCGATGTTCGTCGTGGGCGACGGCCACGCGCGGCAGGGCGACGGCGAGTGCTGCGGCACCGCCCTCGAGACGTGCCTGGCCGGCGCCTTCCGCCTTTCGGTCGTCAAGCCGTCGTTGCCGCCGTCGCTGTGCCGGTGGGCGGCCCGCGCGCCGGAGTGCGCGCGCCGCTCGCCAGGCCGCGCGCCGAGACCGACGGCGCGCTGATCACGCTCGCGTGCGCGATGCGCGTCGACGACGCCGCGAGCGCGGCGCTCGAGGCGATGCTCGACTGGCTGGGTGAGCTGCGCCCGGCCGTCGACCGTCGCGACGCGTACATGCTGCTCTGACTCGTGCACGTGACGCAGCTCGTCAACGGCACGAGCCGCGGATGCCACGTCGTCCTCGAGAAGCGTGCCTGCCGCCCGCCGACGGGGAGGCCGGCCCCGCCGCGGCCGTCGCGACCTAGTCCTACAGCTTTCGCTGTGTGTGTGCACCTGTGTCTGTGCCAGAGCGCGCCAGTGCATGCACATGCACATGCACATGCACATGTGACATGTCGGTATACTTCGCGGGTCCTGCTTTTCTATTCTTTCTGGCGGCATGCGAGCGGCGCCATCTCTGCCCCCGCACGGCCCCTTTGGACATAGCTTGCTATGAACGAGGTGTTAACCTGTTATCCTTCCAACGTGAGGAGAGGGGGACTCTCTCAGTGATTTGGGCTCGGCAGGTTGCAGCCCTCAGCCGAAGCCGGGGATGGTCCCGTAGCCGAGGAGAGCCCGCGTCGATGAGTTCGACGCGGTCGGGTCGCCATGCGGAGAGACCAGAGATCACCCGAATGCCACGTTCAAAGCGCGCCTCATCGCAAACGTCACACTCGACTCGAAGCGCGACGCAAAAACATCGCGGGAGATTTTGGAGGTTGAGGGGCTTCATCAAGGCTTGATGACAAACATCCTCGAAGCCGCGGGTCGATTTTCTTTTCAGCCAACACGGCCGAGCTCCATTGGCGATGGCGTTTTCAAGATTAGCGAAAATTTAATACTATTATAGCGTGTCAGAGTGAATATTTGCTGCGGCCCCCGGCTCGGTTCGGCGCTAAAAGTGTCCCGTAGGGCAGGCCGCCGCCGCACGAGCCGCGCCACCGCCACGGCTGCGGCGATGGCGTGCGAGCGTGCGTGTGCGGGGGAGGCAGCGTTTGTGCAAGCCGCCGCCCCACTCCCTTCGCAGCCGCTTGGCAGGGAAGCTCTCGTCCCGTCCCGCCGTCTGGTGAATGAGCTCGAGCAGCTTGGTGGAGGCCGAGGCGCGGCGGTACAGCGGGCGCCGTCCAGAGCCGCCAGCCGGCCGCGCTGCTGTCCGCCGCCGCTTGCACAGGAAGAGAATGAAGACAATGAGCAGGGCGATGGCGGCGGTCGCCCCGGAGGCGGCGGCAGCGGCCACAAACCCGCTGTGCGAAGGCACAGTGGCGCACGCGACGGGCGGCCCTCTTAAATGGCCCGACATGTGTCTTAAAAAAAACAAAACAATCTCTAGGGCTAGACGGCTCCGCGAGGTTGTATACCTTTTCAGACTGAACTATTCTGGGTACCAAGGGTACAGTATGTGCTGCAGCCTGCTAGATCTCACTCACTGAGCTGAGTGAGCTCATTCGTGATTGCCTTCGCGGCATATTTTGGCCCCTCGAGTTTATCGAGCTCTCCTCGCGCAAGGACGACTCTTCTCTGGCGCCCGCTGCGATCATTTGCCATCATATCGTTGCTCAGATCCACACTCTCTTCGAAGGGAGGAGGCTGTTCACTCCGAATTCTTTTTTTGGAAGGCTGAAGGTCACATGGACCACCAAGAACTGGCACGGGCTGCAGATGCAGCGCTTGTCTGTCGTCCTCCACACCGCCGAGAGAGAGAGAGAGATTTTTAGAAGCCAACAAGAAATGTGTCACACACAGTGATTTGGGCTCGGCAGCTTGTCGACTACCAGCCGGAGCCGGAGTCGGAACCGTAGCCGAGATGGTCGTCGAGGGTGTCGAATATGTCATTCGCCTCGCTAGTAGAGCCGGTGCCGCATGAGTCTTGGTCGGAGGAGGAGTCGTCGGAGGAGCGGTCGCGCCTGATGCGCTCTGCGCCGAAAATGGAGAACTCGCGCTTGTCGCGCCTGATGCGCTCTGCGAGGGGGCCGGGGTCGTAGTTGTCGTGCTCGAGCGTCGGGTAGGTGGCGCGCCTTGCGACCTTGTCGGCCGTGCTGCCGTCCCAGTACAAGGTATACCAGTCGCCGCGAGGAAAGAACCAAGCATTGACGGACCTGTACCGTCCGAGAGCGGCCGCCTGAGCGGCCTGAGCGGCCGCCTGAGCAGCCGCGTGGGCAGCCGCGGCAGCGGCAGCCTCTCGAGCCGCCGCCTCGCGCTTGCCTTGTTTCTTCTCCTGCCGCGTGCGCGACGTCTTCTTCTTCTTCTTCTTGGCGCCCGCAGAGTGGGGCTGGCTGGCTCGCCCGAGGTCGTGCTCGGGATGACTGGGGCAGGGCGACTCACGGGAGGAGGAGGGGGACGAGGGCGGAGGCAGGCACAGCTGCTCTCCGGTGACCTCGTGTTGGTTGCAGAACCCGATGGTTCCGTCGCAGCCGCGCACTGTGTCATGAGGGATGTACATTTCGAGAGGGAATCGAGCCAACGCTTCCGAGAAGGGGAGAGGAAGACGAGTAGATCGCAGACAGTAGATGAAGTCGACGACGTAGCCGCCGCCGCGCCGCCGCCCGCCCTCGTGGCCTCCGTAGACGCGGCTGAGGAAGAGGTCGGCGGTGCGCCCGCTGGGCGGGCAGGCCTTGAAGAACTTGGTCAGTGAAGTGCGAGTGTTGAGGCCGCGCGCAGCGGCCTGTATCTTGGTGATGAGGAGCATGATGATCATGGTGCCCTTGCGCAGCAGGAACGCGCGCATCGCCCGCTGAACGCGGGTTGCTGCGGCGCCCTGTGCGAGCTCCAGTCGGATGTTCTGCAGCGTGGAGGTCACAGCCGCAATGTCGTCGGTCCCAGCAGCCACCACAGCCTCGCCAAAGTCGCCAGCGAGGCTGGGCAAGCCCGGCAGCTCTGGCGAGCCAACGAGGCCGGCAGCAGGCCCGACTGGATTCGAACTGGGGACTTTGCGATCGCGACCGGGCGCCGACTCGACTGAGCCAGGCGAGGAGTGCTCTGCTGGCTCTGGTCGATTTGGTGCCTCATAAAGCGTCGGCGAGATTGAAAGTTTTTGCAGCACGAATCCGACGCGCTCAGTCTCGTCGGCGTCAGCGGGCGCCATGAGGCCGTCGGAGACCGTGGTGATGATGCCGGGCGCAGCCGGGGCCGGCCGCGCGGCGGCGCCGGACAAGGCGAGCGGAAGCGAAGCGACCAGCTGATAAGGAGGACTTCTTCTCTCTCTCACCGCCGTGGCGTGGCAGACGGTGAACGAGCTAGCGTGCGGGGAGAGCGGCATTGTGCACGGTGCGGAATGCATTGCCGTTCTTAATTAACGGAGTCGCTTAGGCGGCTCCGGCGGTGAGCCGGTGAGTGTGCCAGTCCGCGCCAGTCCGCGCCCTTGTCGCGCCAGTGTGCTGTGAGATAATTTTTAGAATTCTTTTTTTCCTGTGTCGAGCCTGTGTGCTAGAAAGAAAGAAAACGGACAACCCAAGGGAGAGAGAGTTGTTTGGAGCACTTGGAGCACTTGGAGTGCAGTCGGCAACCTCACATCCAGGGCCGGTGAGCTGAGAAGCGCATCCAGCGGGCCGGATGATCGGTATCGGGTTACGGGCTAGAGAGCCCTAGCCCCGGGGGTGCGCGTTCGCAGGGCAAGGGCCTTAAAGTAAACACGGGTCTCCGAGGGTTAGCTCCGCGCTCCAGGTTTTCCCTAGCAGCAGAACGCCCCCTCTACTCGGAGCTAGTGCGCGGTCGCAGGGCCATAACACGGGTCTCCGAGGGTTGGCTCCGTGTACCGGGTTTCCCCTTAACTGCAGAACGCCGTCCCTCTACTCGGAGCTAAAGAATACTCTCCGAGGGATAGTACCGCGCTCCGGGTTTCCCCTAGCAGCAGAACGCCCCCTCTACTCGGAGCTAGTGGACACGACACTAGCTAGTGATACGAGAATACGTACCGCCCCCGCGCAACTACTCGACGATAATACGAGAATACGCAGCTGCGGGGCACCTATAAAGAAACAGCGAGGTAAAGTTCGGCGGCTATGATAAACCGAAAGTTGTCGTAAAACGCGGGCGAAAGCAAAGCAGAGGGCGGGCGCTTTCTGCCGCAGCGATGCCCGCAGCCTGTCGAGCAGCTTCCGCGGCGCACATGCGCCGCGGGGTTGAACGACAGCCGCGCCTCTCGAGCCACCCGTGCCACGCGCGGCGACGCGCGCCCTGCGCGCCAGTCGGCGCACTGGCAGCACTGCACCAGCCAGCACGGCGTGGAGCAATGCATCCAGGGCATTGTGTTGGGCGCCAGCCAGCATGCCTCAGCACAGAGCAAGAGCGCATGCTGCGCACCCTGGCGCAGCACCAGCTCGCCTCCAATCAGGCACTCTCACCACTGCACAGCCGCCCACGAGCGCCCGCAGCTGCACTGCTCAACGCTCAAGCTCAGGAGCCTCCCCTTGTTGTCGCAGCTTTGTGCAGTGCAGCGTGCGAGCAGCGCAGCGCCAGGCAGACCCGTGGCACGCCCGGGCGGCTGTGGGACGGAGGCCCGCCGAGCGAGTGTGAGCCGCATCGGCGGCCATGTCTCCCGCAGCCGCGAGCTAGCGGTGCAAAGAGGCAGCGTCGCGCATGCTTTTCCGTAACGGCCGAGTTTTTCTTTTTTAAATTCTTTTTTTTGGAAGGCTGAAGTGTTCGGAAGCCCTGCCGTGCTGTGTACGGGCGTGTGCACACTTATGGCCCCCGTCAAGTCGATCTGCGTGATTGGCGCAGGGCACGTCGGCGTACCGCACGCGGTGACGGTGGCTTCAAAATGCCCGGACATCCGCGTCACCGTGGTCGACGATGATGCTCGGAAGATAAAGGCGTGGGGCTCGGCGAGACTTCCCTTCTTTGAGCCGGGCATGCAGCCGACGCTGGAGGAGGTGCGGGGTGTCAACCTCTTCTTCTCCACCGACATAGCCGCCGCCATCGCGGAGGCGGACATGGTTCTCGTCTCCGTCTCGACGCCGGTCAAGGAGACGGGCGCAAACGCGGGCTACGCGCCCGACCTGCAGCACTGGGAGGCTATCGCGCGCAAGATCGCGGCGGCGTCGCGCACGCCCAAGATCATCGTGGAGCGGTCGACGGTGCCGGTCGCGACGGCGGACACGATGACCGCCGTCATCCGCGCCAACTCGACTGTCGAGCGGTCGAGTCTCTCGACGGGGGAGTGGGTGGTGCTCTCCAACCCTGAGTTTGCGCAGCAGGGGAACGCGATGCTCTGCCAGGCGTCGCCCGAGCGCGTGATGATCGGCGTGGCCGAGGGCGACAAGCATGCGGAGGAGGCCGCGCGGGCGCTCGCCGCCATCTACGAGCGGTGGGTGCCGAAGAGCCGCATCCTCCTCTCGGACTTGTGGTCGGCGGAGCTGAGCAAGATGGTGGCGGACGCGTTCCTGGCGCAGCGCATCTCCTCGATCAACTCCATCTCGGCGTTGTGCGAGCGGACGGGCGCAGACGTGTCAGAGGTCTCGCATGCCATCGGAGTGGACACGCGGATCGGCCGCAAGTACCTGCAGGCGCGAGGTAGGGGGAGGTGTGGGGAGATATGGGGAGATATGGGGAGATACGACACGCGGATCGGCCGCAAGTACCTGCAGGCGTCGGTCGGCTTTGGCGGCGCTTGCTACGAGACGCACTTGCGCAACCTCGTCTACCTGTGCAAGTACTACCGGCTGCCGCAGGTCGGCACGTACTGGGAGAGCGTGCTCAAGATGAACGACTACCAGAAGCGGCGCTTCGCCGCCAACATCGTGGGCAAGATGTTCAACACCATCTCAAACAAGAAGCTGGCCGTCCTCGGCGCCCCCTCCTAGAGGCTGAAGAGTGGCTCCCCGACCAGCACTCGAGAGGACGTATGTAGCCGTATTCGACCGAGAGGACACACTGTCTTCGCACCCCTCGTACTCACGCGGTGCTCTGGAGACCCTGCTCGAGACCGCACTCCCGCCCCAATGCTTGGTGTGCTCACACAAAAACACAGCCCCGGACCCACGACGCACACGCACAGGCAGTCGAGAAGGGAGAGACAGCGACGGCAGTCAGAAGTCAGCGTTGGGTCCCAGGAAGGCGAATGCGAGGACGGCCTCTAGTGCGAGCTCTACACTAGTGAGCTCGTACTGGTGTGCTCACACTGCAGGCTTCGCGTACAAGAAGAACACCTCCGACACGCGGCACACGGTCGCCATCGACGTGTGCAACTACTTGCTCGCGGAGCGCGCGCGGCTGAGTATCCACGACCCGCGCGTGGCCGCCGAGGCGATTGGCATCCACTTCAGCGGAGGCGGCCTCGACCAGCTCGTCAACGTGGAGACGGACCCGTATGCCGCGTGCGACGGCGCGCACGCGCTGATCCTTCTCACCGAGTGGGACATGTACCTCGAGCTCGACTTCGAGAAGGTGTACGAAACGATGAGCAGGCCCGCGCACATCTTCGACGGGCGCAACCTCCTCGACCACGACAAGCTGCGCGAGATCGGCTTCCTTGTCGAGGGCGTCGGCAAGGGGTCGCCGCCTAGCGACGAGTAGCCCGGCTGAAGCGCGACGTCGGTGTGACTAGACGTGCGGCGGCGGAGGACAGCCGCGACCAGTCGTGCAGAGTAGCCGCGCGGTCTTAGAGGTGGGTTGTGGCATGCGGACGAGATCGCAGATGCGTACACCGGGATCCGGCGTGCTCAAGGTACTCCTTCCTACTGTATCCTCCCCCACCTCACCCTCCCATCCTCCCACCAGAGAGAAAATGAAGAAAAAAACATCACTTCCGAGTCGGGGCGGGCAGGCATCCTGGGCCGTCAGCTGGCTGGACCCCGCGCGACGACGCGCTGCTGCTGCTCGGCGTGTACAAGCACGGCTTCCGCGCGTACGAGGAGGTGCGGGACGACCCCGAGCTCCCGTTCTCGTGCCTCGCCGGCTACGCGCCGCTCCCACCGCCGCTGCCGCAGCCATCGGCCTCCGGCGACGGCGCAGGGCCGACGCCGCAGCACGCGGACTTTGACGCGCTCGACGTGTTGCCGCTCTCGCCGCCGCCGCCGCCCGCCGCGGCAGAGGCGGCGCGCGCGGCGGCAGCGGCTGCCACCGCCCGCCCGGCAGGGTTCGAAGCGGAGGGGGGCCGCCCGCCGCGGGGCGTGCCGGCGTTTCTGCCGGAGCGGGAGTTCCGCGAGCGCGCAAAGGTGCCGACGCGCCGCAAGCGCGGCGCCCGCCCGCGACGCATTCGCGACATGTGCGGCGATGGTCGTGCCCCGTAGGCGCTGATGGACGCCGTGGGCGAGGCGGAGAGGCGGCGAGACGAGGCGATCGCGCGCGACGAGGAGTGGGAGGTGGAGTGGCAGCGCCCGCCGCCGCGGCAGTGCCGACGGCGCCCCGCAGCGGCAAGTGGAGGGAGTGGTACGCGTGCGGCGTGCTGGAAAGCGAGCATGCGGCGTGGAGCATGTTTGACTAGTACGTTTTTGAGCGCGCGCAGAGAACCAGCGGGAAGAGATACATCTGTGAACCGCCGCGTGGCCTTTCTTCGTTCCCGCACGCCGCACAGCTGCAGCGTGCAGGGGCCCAGGGTGGGCGTCAACCAACTTGTACACCAAGAAAAAGAAACTGGGGTGCATCCTTGCCGAAATTCCTTTTTCTCGCCAAAAGAAAACGCGCCGAAGTCGTTTATGCCCGTTATTCACCAGGATTCTTCGGCGGCCAGATGCTCGCCGCATCGCTCGCCCTGCTCGCGTCGGGGGGGCCTTTGCCGCCGCCCTTCCCGCCCGCGTCGCCGGCGCCGCCCCCCAGCCCGCCGGCGCTGCCGCCAGCTCCGCCGTCCGACCCATGCTCGGACGACCCGGACTACGTGCTCTGCAGCAGCGGCTGCGACTGCGTGGGCTGCGGCTGCGCCTACTGGATGGGCCGGGAATGTAGGAACGGGGGCTCTGGCTGGAACTCCGAACGCCAGATCGCCGACCTCTTGCGCGCATGCCCAGTCGCGTGCACAGACGTCGTCAACCCGTGCCCACCGTCGCCCGGGCCCCCCGATCCACCGCCCTTCCCGCCGGACTCGGCGCCGCAGCCGCCGGACAAGACGCCGACGCCGCCGCCCTTCCCGCCGGGCAAGGCGCCGACGCCGCCGCCCTTCCCGCCGGGCAAGGCGCCGACGCCGCCGCCCTTCCCGCCGGGCAAGGCGCCGACGCCGCCGCCCTTCCCGCCGGGCAAGGCGCCGACGCCGCCGCCCTTCCCGCCGGGCAAGGCGCCGACGCCGCCGCCGCCATCGCCGCCGGCCCCAGATGGTCTCTGCGCAGACACGTGCTTGACCGCTAACAACGGCGAGTGCGACGACAGCGGCCCAGACACCGACACATATCTGTGTGACTACGGCACGGACTGTAGCGACTGCGGCGTGCGTCCGGTCGGCCTTTGCTCAAATGGGCCCGCCGAAGACTGCATGCCCTCCTGGACCTTCGACGGAGTATGCGACGATGGTGGGCCGGGACACGAGTACAGCGTATGGTGAGGGGCATTTCCCACGGGCCTTTTGGGCCCCGCCTGGGGTTCACCCCCCCCCCCCCCCCCTCTCAGTACATTCGGAAGCGACTGCGCGGACTGCGGCGTGCGTTTGGCGGAGCCACCACCGGCGTTGCCACCGCCCTTCCCGCCGGGCAAGGCGCCGACGCCGCCGCCCTTCCCGCCGGGCGAAGCCCCCCCCCCGCCTCCTCACCCTCCGGGCAAGGCGCCGACGCCACCCCCGTCGGCCTCGCCCTCGCCGCCACCGCCGCCAGCCCCGCCCGCGCCGCCGCCGTGCACGTCACTCATCGACACGGCAACGGCGGCGGGGACGTTCACCACGCTGCTGGGCGCGCTCACCACCACCGGCCTCGATGCGACGCTGGCGGGCACTGGGCCCTTCACCGTCTTCGCACCGACGGACGCCGCCTTCGCCGCGCTGCCCGAAGGCACCCTCGCTGGGCTCACCACCGATCAGCTCACCCAGGTGCTGCTGTACCACGTGGTGTCCGGGTCGGTGGACGCGGCGAAGGCGGTGACGCTCGACGGCGCGGACACGGTCTCGGGCGAGCGCATCGACTTTTCCGTGGTGAATGACGTGCTGACGCTCAACGGCAAGGCGGAGGTCACGGCGGCGGACGTGACGGCGTGCAACGGCATCATCCACGTGATCAACGAGGTTCTCATCCCGCCGTCGCTGACGACGTCGCCGCCGCCGTCGCCGCCCTCGGTTGAAGTCTGCGTCCTTCGGGCAAAGGGAAACGGCGACGACGGCTGGTTCCAAGGCGAGGTTGACACCTACGTCGAGGTGCTGGTCGGCGGGTCGACTGTGTACACGACGAGCACAAAGGACAACAACAAGAAGCCCTCTTGGGGAAACGCGTGCTGGATGGGCAACCTCGTCATAGGAACCACGGTCGCGTTCAAGGTGTGGGACGAGGAAATCCAGTTTGTCTCTCACGACCTGCAAGGAACGGCGACAATGACCGTCACGGCGAGCGACGTGGGCAGGGAGAGACTCACCCTCTCGGGCGGCCCGGGTGGGTGGGTCGAGTACTCCCTCGCGTACATGGCCCTCTCCCCCCCGTTGCCCCCTCCGCCACCGCCACCCTCGTCGCCGCCGTCGGCTTCGCCCTCGCCGCCGCCACCGTCGGGCTCGCCCCCGCCGCCGTCGATCACCGACTTTCCAGCCGAACCGCCGAGCTCGCCACCTTCCGCTCCGCCAGACTACGGTCCCGGCGACCTTCCAGCCGAACCGCCTTCCGCACCGCCAGACTTTGAGCCGCCGCCGTCATCACCGCCGCCGTCGGCTTCGCCGTCGCCGCCGCCGCCGTCGGCCTCGCCGTCGCCACCGCCGCCGTCGGCCTCGCCCCCGCCGCCGTCGATCACCGACTTTCCAGCCGAACCGCCGAGCTCGCCACCTTCCGCTCCGCCAGACTACGGTCCCGGCGACCTTCCAGCCGAACCGCCTTCCGCACCGCCAGACTTTGAGCCGCCGCCGTCATCACCGCCGCCGTCGGCTTCGGTTGAAGTCTGCGTCCTTCGGGCAAAGGGAAATGGCGACGACGGCTGGTTCCAAGGCGAGGTTGACACCTACGTCGAGGTGCTGGTCGGCGGGTCGACTGTGTACACGACGAGCACAAAGGACAACAACAAGAAGCCCTCTTGGGGAAACGCGTGCTGGATGGGCAACCTCGTCATAGGAACCACGGTCGCGTTCAAGGTGTGGGACGAGGAAATCCAGTTTGTCTCTCACGACCTGCAAGGAACGGCGACAATGACCGTCACGGCGAGCGACGTGGGCAGGGAGAGACTCACCCTCTCGGGCGGCCCGGGTGGGTGGGTCGAGTACTCCCTCGCGTACATGGCCCTCTCCCCCCCGTTGCCCCCTCCGCCACCGCCACCCTCGTCGCCGCCGTCGGCTTCGCCCTCGCCGCCGCCACCGTCGGGCTCGCCCCCGCCGCCGTCGATCACCGACTTTCCAGCCGAACCGCCGAGCTCGCCACCTTCCGCTCCACCAGACTACGGTCCCGGCGACCTTCCAGCCGAACCGCCTTCCGCACCGCCAGACTTTGAGCCGCCGCCGTCATCACCGCCGCCGTCGGCTTCGCCGTCGCCGCCGCCGCCGTCGGCCTCGCCGTCGCCACCGCCGCCGTCGGCCTCGCCCCCGCCGCCGTCGATCACCGACTTTCCAGCCGAACCGCCGAGCTCGCCACCTTCCGCTCCGCCAGACTACGGTCCCGGCGACCTTCCAGCCGAACCGCCTTCCGCACCGCCAGACTTTGAGCCGCCGCCACCATCACCACCGCCGCCGCTGGCAATGGTCTTATTCCCCCCGCGTCCGCCACCATCATCGCCACCAGTACCGCCGCCTCCGCCGCCGCCCTACGTCCTGGCTGCTCGGTGTGGCGTGGACAGCTGTACCGACGCCGTCCTCGCAACGCTCGCCCAAGATCTGACCGCCAACTACAAGGGCTTCTCATCGTGCGAGTCTCGCATCAACTGGCTGGAGAGCAACACCGACCGGATCGAGGTGGAGGCGTGCGAAAAGGTCGCAGAGGAATTTCCGGAAGAGTGTGGCGCCTGCCACCCCTTCCAGTCGCCGCCTCCGCCGCAAACCTCGCCGTCGCCGTCGCCGCCGCCGCCACCATCACCACCGCCGCCGCCGCCTCCGCCGCCGCCCTACGTCCTGGCTGCTCGGTGTGGCGTGGACAGCTGTACCGACGCCGTCCTCGCAACGCTCGCCCAAGATCTGACCGCCAACTACAAGGGCTTCTCATCGTGCGAGTCTCGCATCAACTGGCTGGAGAGCAACACCGACCGGATCGAGGTGGAGGCGTGCGAAAAGGTCGCAGAGGAATTTCCGGAAGAGTGTGGCGCCTGCCACCCCTTCCAGTCGCCGCCCTAGACGCGGGCGCACTGCTGCCCTAGGCTGCCATAGTGCCATTAGTTTTTACCGATCCGGGGGCCGGCGGGTGTCGGTCGCAGTCCGTCGGCCGTCTTGCCATGTGTGGCTGCGTGCTAGCCCCAAACCGTGGAGTGTGATGCAGTCCCAGCCTTGCCTGGAGAGAGTGTGCTGTCCAGACCACCTAGCGCTACACGGTGTGCGTGCGGAGCAAGAGGTTGTGCTTGTCTCACGACATCGGCAGCGGGCCCTCCGCCAACTTGTAGTAAGTTGGGATGACGATTGACGCGGCTTGAGGTTTGTGTTGAAACGAAAACAAAATAAGGCACCCACGGGGCCGGGGCCATGATTAATGGCATGAAAAACGCGTATAAAACGCCGTCGTGACTCGTTGTGACACGTGTGGGCTCGTTTTTTTTTCAAAGAGCACAAGCAAGTCACATCACAAGGGGGAGAGAGCGGGGTGTCCAGTACATGGGGTCACCCTGCACACGCCAATGGAGCCAGAGAGAGACCGGTCCGGTTCCGGTGCCGGTGAGGACATCTCCCTTCCTCCCGGCACGTTGAAGGTAGAAGGAGACGCGCGGCGTCGCCGAGATCGTTGCCCGCGGCCCCCTCCGCAGCGGCTACGATCCCGCCCACGGCTGCGCGCACAGGCGCAAATGCATGCCGGCCGGCATGCCGTCGCGCCGCTACCCAATCCTTGGTGAGTCCCTCAGCGCCTGAAAGAGCAGCAACAGCAGTAGGAGGGTGGCGGCGGTAGGAGAGAGGGTAGCGGTGAGGAGAGTGCGCAGTGAGGAGAGCGCGCCAGGCCTCGCTCTCTCGGTTGTCTCTCGGTTATCTCTCGGCTGTCTCTCGGCTGTCTCTCGGCTGTCTCTCGGCTGTCTCTCGGCTCCCTCTCGGCTCCCTCTCGGCTCCCTCTCTCGGCTCCCTCTCGGCTCCCTCTCGGCTCCCTCTCGGCTACCTCTCGGCTACCTCTCGGCTACCTCTCGGCTACCTCTCGGCTACCTCTCGGCTACCTCTCGGCTACCTCTCGGCTACCTCTCGGCTACCTCTCGGCTACCTCTCGGCTACCTCTCGGCTACCTCTCGGCTGCCTCTCGGCTACCTCTCGGCTACCTCTCGGCTACCTCTCGGCTGCCTCCCTCTCGGCTGCCTCTCGGCTACCTCTCGGCTACCTCTCGGCTACCTCTCGGCTACCTCTCGGCTGTTACTCGCCTCCACGAGCCAGATGCTCAATCTCGCTCAATCTCGCTCAATCTCGCTCAATCTCGCTCAATCTCGCCTCCACGAGCCAGTGGATGCTCTCCTCGATGCGCTCGCCGGTGAGAGCGGCGGTGCCAAAGACCTGGCGCGGCTGGCTCGTCTCAAGCACCTGCTGCAGCCCGAACCGCGCCTCCACCTCGTGCGGCGAGAGCGCGCCTTGCGCGTCCTGCTTGTTTGCGAGCAGCAGCAGCGGAATGCCCGCGAGGTCGGGGTGGCCGAGCAGCGCGTGGAGCACCTGCTCCGCCGGGCGACAGCGGCGGCTGAGCCGGGCGACAGCGGCGGCTCGCGGGCGGCGGCGCGGGCGACGCGGCGGGCGGCGCGCGCACGTTTCGCGACTCGTCTATCCGCTCCGTGTCGGCGGCGTCGACGACGTAGATCAGTCCGTGCGCCTCGGAGTAATACTTTTCCCAGATGGCGCGCAGCGCTGCCTGGCCGCCGAGGTCCCAGCAGATGAGCTTGCACCGCCGCACCTGAGCATGGGGGCGGCGTGAGCCCACCACCAGCGGCGTGCCCACGCGCGGCGGGTGCACACCTGCAGCCGTCCAATGTTGAGCCCGACCGTCGGCGCAATCTTCGCCGGCGGCATCGGCTCGCGACCGAGAAAGGTGGCCTGGACGTGAGTGGAGGGGGCGCATGAGGCGGCGTCCCCGATGCCCGCCGGGACTCACGGGCGCACCTTGATTTGCTCGAGGACGGTGGTCTTGCCTGCCGCGTCGACGCCGAGGATCAGCACGTGGAATTCAGCGCGACGGAAGAGCAGCTGCCAAAAGCCGACGAGCAGCGAGAACATGCGCGCGCCCGTCGAGGCGCCGGTTTCGCCTGGCTCGCCAGCGCGGAGAGTCGGCGCGGAGAGTCGGCGTACTGTGTGGCGCCAGGAAACAAATAACAAAATCAGCCTTTTTGCCGAGGGTGTGGGTCCAACGTGATCCGGCCCATGTGTGTGTGTGTGTGTGTGTGAAAGCGCCATCGCAACTGCCATGTCGGCAGGTTGTAGGCTGGTGCTCTCGCCCCGCTGGCGGCGCGGACCGGTGCCGCGGCTCCGAGCCCTCCTGTGGGCCCGCGGCGGCTCGCCGCCGCGGTTCGGCACAATGTGATCGGTGCGGGTTCATCCCGGCGTGCCGCCGGTGGCGCTTCTTCGCCAAAATTTTGCTCAACCTGTTTGTCGACAAAGCTGTGCCCGAGCTCCTGCTGCTCGACTGCGCGGCGGAACCGGCCCCTGGATGCTGAGATGTGAGGCGCCGGCACCGGGGCTACTAGGGCTACAACGCGGGGCCATCTCCAGGCTATCTCGGGCAACCTCAAAATTGGCGCCTCTCTGCTGCTGCTGCTGCTGGTGCTGGTGCTTGGCTGTGAAACCAAAGTCCCCCATTGAGGTCCCTGAAAAAAAGGGGGCCCGCGGCCGTGGCACCACCGCAAGTCCTGCTGCCCATGCCGAAAGGTGTCCTTCGCCTCCTCGCTCTCCGCCCGCCAGAACTCACGCCGCGCCCGCACTGCTCTCGCAGGCCCGTTCGCCTCATCCGTCGGCTGTGGCCGCGCCGAGCCGGAGTGGGCGTCGCTCAACCTGGTCAAGGAGACGGTCGGCATCGACTCGATCGAGGTGAGCCTCTGGCAGACGCTGCGGCGCCGCGGGCCGGCCTGGACGCCTCACTCCACGCGCGGCTGCCGTGCGGTCGCAGGAAAAGGGAGAGAAGTCGGAGGCGCCGCTCGACCTCCCGACAGACGTCAAGTCTGGGAACCTCGAGACGGCGCCAAAGAAGGTGGACCTGCTGATCGTGGGGGCCGGCCTCTCGGGAGCAGTCATCGCCGAGCGCGCCTCGAAAGAGCAGGGCTTGACCTCGCTGGTGATTGACGTGCGTGACCACATCGGAGGCAACTGCTACGACTATGTGGACGAGCACGGGATCCGCACGTCCAAGTACGGCGCCCACTTGTTCCACACCAAGTTCGAGCGCGTGTGGGAGTACGTGCAGCAGTTCTCAAGGTGGATCCCGTTTGACCACCGCGTCAAGGGGCAGGTGCCGGACAAGGACGGCGTCAAGCGGCTGGTGCCCATCCCGCCGACGCAGGAGACGGTCAACACGCTCTTCGGCGAGACAGTCGCGTCCGAGGAGGAGATGCAGGCGTGGTACGACGCTGAGCGCGTTACGCCGCCCGGCGCCGAGGCGGCCAACCCTAGACGCTGAATACGTATTCATGTACCCCCACCAGCGCTCGAGAGACGGATTCCACTGCATTCCGTTGTAGTCCGCTATTCACTGTCTTCCTAGTCGTTGCATTCATGCGGGTATTCAGCACGTAGGCGGCCAACGGGGAGGAGGCGGCACTCTCGCGTGTGGGGCCGCGGCTGTACGAGCGGATCTTCAAGCACTACACCAAGAAGCAGTGGGACAAGTACCCGGCCGAGCTCGACGCGTCGGTGCTGATGCGGCTGCCGTGCCGCACGACCACCGACGACCGCTACTTTGGCGACCAGTGGCAGGCGCTGCCTCTGCACGGCTACACGCGCATCTTCGAAAACATGCTGCTCCACGACCCAAACATCACGCTGCGGCTGGGCGTCGACTACTTCAAGGAGAGGGCGGCGGGCACGCTGCCCGACTATGGCATGCTCGTGGACACGGGTCCGATCGACGCCCACACACACCCGCTCACTGACCCAAGTTCCTCAGTTAGGCATGCTTGTGTACACGGGCCCGATCGACGCATACTTCGCGCAGCAGGTCGCTCACCCACTCACTCACACTCACTCACACTCACACACTCACACACAACACACACACAACACACACACACACACACACACACACACACACACACACACACACACCACACACACACACACACACACACACACACACACACACACACACACACACACACACACACACACACACACACACACACACACACACACACACGCACACACACACCGCTCACCCACGCGCACCGGGCCTTGCACTTTGAATGCCGTGGGGCTCCTGCCTGTCTAGACGTGGAGTCGCGAGGGACGAGCCCGGCCCTTGCCCCACCACCTCGTGTGTGTGGGTGGAGAAGTCTGCCTGGCTTGGCCTTAGGGCATGCCCAAGCTCGAGTACCGCTCGATCCGCTTCGAGGAGGTCTGGGTGCCCGAGCCCGAGGAGGGCTACTTCCAGGAGGCGATGGTGGTCAACTACCCGTCTGCTGACGTGCCGTACACGCGCATCGTCGAGTACCTCCCGCCCGCCCGCCCGCCCGCCCCACCGCCCTCCGGGTGCCTCCCCTACCCCACGGTACCCGAACCCCACCCAGGTACAAGCACGTGCCCAACCAGCCCGAGGCGGTCAAGAACGGGGAGGTCAAGGGGACGCTCATTGCGAGGGAGTACTCGTCCGCCGAGGGCGACCCGTACTACCCGGTGCCCAACCCGGAGAACCGCGCGCTGTACGAGCGCTACCGCGCGCTGGCCGAGGCGGAGGACCACGTCTGCTTCGTCGGCCGGCTCGCCTCGTACAAGTACTTCAACATGGACCAGGCCATCCTCAACGCGCTCGAGATCTACGACAACTACAAGGAGCAGGGCAAGTTCGCCCCAAAGCGGCGCCCAGAGGAGTTTGGCCCCGGAGATGGTCCCAAGTGATGCGCGGGGACGTCCCTGAGTGGGTGTGGGAGCTCCCGAGAAAGGTACGAAGTAAGCAACTACTCTCCTGACAGCTGTTCACAGACGCCCTACGGCTCTATCCTAGGCGGATACCGGATTGGGTCTAGAGCGTCTGATTCGTAACACTAATAGCTCACTGTAGAGCCGTAGTGTGGACGGTATTTTTTTCGCGGTAAAGCCGTAACTGACCGTGACAGTCTCAGTAAGCTAAAAAACCTACTCTAGTTGCCCTTCACGTAAACGCACAACCCCGGGCCCGAAATCGCAAAGTTGCCCTTCACAATAATACTGGACGCGACCGGCCTCGAAGGGTCTTATGGGGATTCGGCCTCCCCACGTACGGCGAAACCCCTCAATATAAGAGCACCGACCACTCAAGGAAGCAACCCGACTATCGGTAAAACCTAAAAGTTGCGCGCGTCCCTCGTTCGTGACACGCCCTCCGCTCACGTTTGGCTCCTTCCGCGGTGAACCTGTCGCAATGCTGTCCATGCGCGCGTGTTCGGAGAAGTCGAGGTTTTGCCTAATCGACGAGAGGAAGCTGGCGAAATGGCGCGGGCGTGGCGGAGGCGACCTGGAGCCGGTCCTCGCGAGCGGCGCGATCGCCCTCCTCGACGCGCAGTGGATCATCAGCCACGCCGAGGCGGGCGGAGTCCTCACCCACCGCCAGGCGCTGCCCAAAGAGGCCTTCCTCTCCCTCGCAGACCTCGTCGAGGCGACCACCGGCAATGATAACTCTTGCAGGGCTAGCCTTCCCGTCGCCGCGCTCTCCTACCCCAGGACCAAGGATCACCCCGACCCGCTCGGATTCAACCTCATTCACGTCGCAAAGGCGCTCAAGGCCCTGCTCAGCGACCAATACGGCAGCATCCCGCGGCTCGGCGTCTTTTGGGACTTCGCTTCGCTGCACCAGCACCCCGACCCCGCCAACGGCATTATGCGCACCGAGGAGCAGAACGTGCTCTTCAAGCAGGGGGTGGGCTGCCTCGGCAAGCTCTACTCCCACCCCAAAACGATCGTGCTTCGGCTGACTTCCTTCCCGGACGGCCACAAGAAGGAGGACCAGGCCGAGGGCACCAACGTGGCCGCGTATTCTGACTGTGGCTGGTGCGCCGCCGAGAACGCCTGGGCGAGCCTGACCAAGTCCTTACACCTTTCCCTCGACCTCGGCTTGATGCGCGACGGCAAGGCGTACGACTACCACAGCCTCTTCTCCGACTGCACCAATCTCCGCTGCCGGCGCCCTCCGCTGCTGCCGTCTGCGTTTGCGGCGGAGCTGGAGACGAAGAGCTTCACCAACGGCAAGGACGACAAGCCGCTCGTGAAGCGGCTTTACGCGGTCATCTTCGATAAGCAGTTTGGCAAGCAGACTCAGCTGGACTACGGCTTTCATGGCTGGGGCGACGCGGAGACGGCGCAGCTGGCGGGGGTCCTCGCGAGAGGGGCAGCGCCGCGGCTCGAGAAGCTCTATCTCCGCAGCAACGAGATTGGCGACGAGGGCTGCAAGGCGCTGGCCGCCGCCCTCGGCAAGGAGGGGGCAGCGCCGCGGCTCGAGTATCTCTATCTCGACGGCAACAAGATTGGCGACGAGGGCTGCAAGGCGCTGGCCGCCGCCCTCGGCAAGGAGGGGGCAGCGCCGCGGCTCGAGTATCTCTATCTCAACGGCAACCAGATGGGCGACGAGGGCTGCAAGGCGCTGGCCGCCGCCCTCGGCAAGGAGGGGGCAGCGCCGCGGCTCGAGTATCTCTATCTCGACGGCAACAAGATTGGCGACGAGGGCTGCAAGGCGCTGGCCGCCACCCTCGGCAAGGAGGGGGCAGTGCCGCGGCTCGAGACGCTCGGTCTCACCTGCAACAAGATTGGCGACGAGGGCTGCAAGGCGCTGGCCGCCGCCCTCGGCAAGGAGGGGGCTGGGGCGCGGCTCGAGGAGCTCTGGCTCAGCCGCAACCAGATTGGCGACGAGGGCTGCAAGGCTCTGGCCGACGCCCTCGGCAAGGAGAGGGCAGCGCCGCGGCTCAAGAAGCTCGGTCTCACCTGCAACAAGATTGGCGACGAGGGAAACAAGGCGCTGGCCGCCGCCCTCGGCAAGGAGGGGGCTGGGGCGCGGCTCGAGGAGCTCTGGCTCAGCCACAACCAGATTAGCGACGAGGGCTGCAAGGCGCTGGCCGCCGCCCTCGGCAAGGAGGGGGCAGCGCCGCGGCTCGAGACGCTCTATCTCGGCAACGACGTTCGGTGGGTTCGGGAGGTGGGTCCGTGAGATCCTCTGGAAGGCGGCGGACGTGCTGCAGAACAAGCTGACGCGGGCCCAGTACCTCGATGAGGTGACTTGGACCACCAAGAGCTGGCTGGGGCTGCAGAAGCAGCGCATCTCAGTCGTTCTTCACGGCCATCGCAGACCAGATTGTGAATGTGCTTGCCTGCGGCGAGGGCGGTCGAGTGCACGGAGCTAAGTGCCTCGCCGTCCTCGCGGGAGTCGCTTAGGCGGCTCCAGTGGTGTACCTGTGTTAGTGCCAGTGCGCGCCAGTCCCGTGCCCAGTGTTGTGCGAGGCAGTGGTTGGAAAATTCTTGTGCCCAGTGTTGTGCGAGAGAGAGAGAATTCTTGATACGAAACCACGACGACACACACCAGTCGACTCGCATCGGTTGCCTCCATGAACGGCGGAGCTATTCTCGCGTCCACACCACACCTGGCTCCAACGTGGACACGCCCATAGCTGGGGACACTACTAGGTCACGCATGGCATCAGAAGTTTTATCTCTGGGCCCCGAAAGGCATCTCTAGCAGCGTCGTTACGCATGCGCCCTCCCCTCCTGGGCGCATACGCCTCACGTCTCGACAGAGCATAAGCCCTTGGTGTGCCACGAGACGAGTTTTTCGCCATCGCCGCGAGCAGCAAGCCGCCCGCCGCAAACAGCCGGAGGCATCGCCGCAGCACTGTCTGCGCTGCGCTCCCGCACCCGTCGACGAAGCTCCCCCCGCGGAAGACCGCGCGTAGCGACGCCTTGACGATCGAGATGAGCGCGCTTGAAGCCCGCCCACCTACTGCCCCTGAGAGTTGGTTACCGAGTGGGATCAGCTCCCCCCCTTGGGATCGAAGCTTCCACGACCTCGCACCCAACACCACAGGCGGGATCAGAGAGAGACTCCGCACCGGACACCGCCCGGGCACAGACCCCCTACCCGTCGGACAATGCCTGGACCCCTCACAGAGCAGCCCACGCAGGTCACGCATCGGCAGATTTGACACCTGGTTCAGGCGTAGACAGCACACACTGGTCACAGTTGCATAGCCCTGCCGGGGGGGACGAGTTCGCAAGGTTAATATAAAGAATACAAAGTGGTGACAACCACTGAGTTCTCAGTGGACGACGAGCGTCGACTGAACAGAAGAGCGTCCCCGCGACGCCTCGGTGCCTCCCACCGGGTGTGACCATCCGGATCAATCGAGCCCGCCTCCGGCGGGCCGTCCCCGCGATGGCCCACAGTCCTCCGTCGCCAGATCGAACCCCCTCCCCCCCCTGACCTCGTACTTCACCAGAACCATCCTCCCCATCAATCCGAATCTGACCCTCCACCTCCACCTGACTGTTTCGCCTGATCCCTCTCCCTAGTGTACTTGTGACGTAGTTCCCTCGCCTTTGCCTGCTTCCCTGCTCCAACATTCCCACGCTCCGCTGCTCCTCTCTTCCATCGACCCTCTTTGCTTGTCGGCCTCGCACTTCTCAACCTCTCGTCTCCCATATCCACTGTCGTCCACCCCATGAACTTGTCGATCTGCTCGCTGCCCACGCCCTCGTTCCCCATGTACTCCAGCATAAGCTCGTCGTCCTCCTCTCTCTCTCTCTCTCTCTCTCTCTCTGTTGTGCGAGGGAGTTTTGTTGTAAAATTCTTTTGCCAGCCTGCCCCCCACAGCGAGCAGCGCGCCTCGACGCCGCACCCGGGTCCGCACGTATACGCATATGCCAGCCCTCCCCGCCCTCGCGTTGTTCTCCGTGGCCACTCCCGTCATGCGGCCGACGCCTCCGCTGCGTCCGTGCACCGTCGTCGTCGCGGGCGCCAACGGCCGGGTCGGTTCGATGGTGTGCCGCCAGCTCCTCCGCACGCAAGAAAAGGTGACAGTCCGCGCCCTGGTCCGCTCGGCCGACCGCGTGGAGGATTACGCGCGGCTGTCGTACGAGGTCGGCGCGGAGGACGCCCGCTACGCACTCCGGCCGGCGTGGGCCCTTGCGCCCGAGGAGGACGGCGGCGGCTTCTCGTTCGAGACGCAGTCGCAGTTTGACGAGACGGTGCAGAGTGGGTACGGGCTGGACCGGCTGGAGCTGGTGCCGTGCGAGCTGCGCCACGAGCCCGACTTGCGCGCGGCGCTGCGAGGAGCGGTCGCTCTCGTCTGGTGCGCGTGCCTGAGAGGCTAAACACGGATTCCGCCGTGTTCAGCAATGGCGTCCGTTGTCTCCGTAGCCCTCGTTTTCACGCGATGCCCCGAACACACGGCGCGAACGCGCATTC
>NW_005200384.1:0-2907 GCF_000372725.1 Emiliania huxleyi CCMP1516
AAGTGCACGAGCGGGCGGCGGGCGGGTGCCGCCGGCCGGACTTCTTCGGCGAGCGAGACGACCAGCCGCGCGCTGCCGCTCAACAGCTGCACGCCGTCGAGGGTCGGGCAGCGGGGGGTGAGCCTGCCAACCTTGACGAGGGTGCCGCCCGACTGCGCAACATAGATGTCCGCGGCGAAGGGGAGGTCGACGGGCGCGCGGAGCCACACGCTGACCCGCACGTCGCTCGTAACGGGCACCTCTTCGGTGCGCAGGCTGCGGCCCACCACCGTCCACGGGATCGCTCCCATGTCTCCCACACCCTCCTGGGAGAGCGCGAGGGCGCCCATGAGAGCCTCCAGTGCCGCAGCATCGACGCTGCTTATGGCACGAGCCACGAGCACGTCGAGCTCGGCGGGAGGGCCCTCGAGGAGCGCAGAGAGGTCGACTGAGGACGCGAGGAGCATCCCAGTCACTTTGCTGGCCCAATCACTCGACATGCCATGCACGAGCCGGTCATAGAGGCGCAAACCGGTGGAGATTGAGGAGGTTTGCATCGGTGACAGGTGTGGATCCGCAGAGGTAGGAGCCAGCATTTGGCGGCTGGCGCCGGAGTGGTGCGCGTGGCGGGCGGGGAAGGCGTCGCTCTGAGCGAAGCCGACAAGTGCGGATGCGACCAACCGTATCTTCTCCCTCCAAGACGGAAAAAAACTCCATGTGTAAGGCGCGGCGGCCGGCACCGCCACCGGGCCCGCCCCCGCCACCACCACCTCCGCCCCCGCAGCTGGAGCGACTACTGGGTCGAGGAGCCGCCCCTGAGGGTCCACACCAGGCGGTGCGGCCGCCAGTCCCGCCATCGTTTCCGCCACCCACACTGCCACTCCCGCCTCCACCGCTGGAACGGCGGCAGGGTAGCGGGGCCGCCCCAGTGGCTCCACACCAGGCGTTTTGGCCGCGAGGGCCGCCTCCGTACCCCCCGCCCCTGCCACCGCCTCTACCCCCGCCGCCGGCGGGGCCGCCGCCGTACGGACCCGCTCGGAGTAACCTGGGGGATCCGGGACCGCCCCGCCGGAGGCTGGAATACCCGGGAGGAGGTGCTGGGGGAGGGGAGGTGCCGCAATGCGATAACGGTTCCGCCGGCGGGCCGGGGGGCCGAAGCCGGAGGGCCCCGGAAGGGGCTTGGGGTCAGTTGTCGGAGGAGGCGAGAGATGAGCTAACGCGGCCTTTGAGAGGGGAGTCGGGACGTACGGGCTCACCGGGGGAAGACCAGTTGCAGGGGCAACCGGACCACCGCGACCTTCGACAGGGAGGGCCACGCCTCCCCGAGCCTGGAGAGGAGCCGGCGGAGGGGGAGGGCGAGCCGAGAACGATGGAGAGGCCGCGGATGCGGGCGCGATTCGCCGACCAGGGAGAGCCGGCCCGACCCCCCGGGGAGGGGTGGCGACGAGACACAATGCCGCCACTCCCGCCCGGGGAGGCCCCACCCGGGCCGTCGGCTCCCTCGGGGCCAATGGGGCTAGCCGACGGAGGTGGGGCGGAGGGGCCGCCTCCGAAGAAGAGACATCAAAAACGACTGCAGAGGCAGTGGGGCGACGCCCGAAAGGCGAGCAAGAGACCGAACCAGACTGAAGATCCACCCTGAAAGGTGGGGGATGAGGCCGGGCAGTGTACACGTTAGACAGTCGTGTGTGTACGTGACGGGTGGTGTCGTAGTGTCCGTGTCCACTAGCTCCGAGTAGAGGGGGCGTTCTGCAGTTAAGGGGAAACCCGGTACACGGAGCCCTCTCGGAGAACTGTGTTTACTTTACGGCCCTTTCCCTGCGAACGCGCACCCCCTGGGCTAGGGCTCTCTTGCCCGCAACCCGATGCCAATCATCCGGCCCGCTGGGTGCGCTTCTCAGCTCCCCGGCCCTGGGTGTGCGGTTGCCGACTGCACTCCAAGTGCTCCAAGTGTAATCCGGCCCGCTGGGGGCGCTTCTTAGCTCCCCGGCCCTGGATGTGAGGTGGATGACTGCACTCCAAGTGCTCCAAGTGCTCCGCCTCGTTGAGCCAGAAGATATGCTCTCCCACCCGGTGTTTGGTGTGTCCGTTTTATTTATTAACGTGATTAATTAGAACGTGATGTCGATCTCGCACGGGCGGGGACCTGTTCCTTTTTACCCATCTCACAGTAGAGAGGTGTCCGTTTTTATTTCTTGAGCACCTCCTTCTTGCCCGCCTTCAAAGCAATCTCGCGCTCGCCGTGCTGATCCTTGATCCGCTGGCGCTTGTCCCATTTGTGTCTCGTCGTTCCCCTGACCACATCGACCCCGGCTAGTCGCCGACCATACCCACAAAGAACCCTGCACAAAGATCGCAAGGGCGGGGACCTGTTCCTTTTTACCCATCTCACAGTAGAGAGGTGTCCGTTTTTATTCGCCTTCGCGAATCCCGTCTTGCGGCTTTTGCCGGATGCCCACCGCTTGGCCTCATTGCGGGGGCGGCCACCGGGCCGTGCCGTGGCCGCCCCCGTAGCTCGCGAAGCTGCGAACCGGGCTGCGTCCACTGCGCCGCGCCGGCGCGCCGCGACCGTCGGCCCCCGGACTCGGTTCTTCGCGGCCTGCGCCGGAGAGTTGACGCTCGTGCGTCCTTGGACTTGTGCTGACCTCCTTTCACCTCCTGCTCTCCTATGCCACGTGGCTGTGTGTGTTTGGGTTTCTATGTTTGCGATTTGGATTTTGGATTTTCCATTGCACTTTGTTTATTTATTTAGAGCACTCTCCTGCGGAGGCTGTTAGTTGTTACAAACCCCGAACACCCTTCGGTCGGAGTCGCCCTCCTTCCTCATCCCTGTCAGCATGTTCGTAAGTAAGGCCTACATACACTGTCACTGAGAGAGAGAGCCTCTACCTTTTCTCCCAGTAAGGCTAAACGTACAGTACGTACACT
>NW_005200383.1:0-2905 GCF_000372725.1 Emiliania huxleyi CCMP1516
GGGCGCGGACCTAGGTTTCGAGGGGGCGGCGGGCCCGCGGAGGCGCGGCGCGGCGCGGCGCGGTGGCGGCGGAGTCACCATTGCCGCTGCAGAGACAGCGAGTGGGCACACGGAGCTCGAGAAAAGAATTCGGAGCGCCGAAAAAAAACGAAGGCTCCGATGGCTGTGTTCGCGCTCATCCTGGTCGCTTGGGGGATCGTTCTTGACCTCCTCCTCCTCTTCGCGCTTCCGTTTGTCGGACAGTGCGGCGTGATGGGCGAGCTAAGATGGCCGGATGCGACGCTCCGCTCGACAAATTCCAAACGCTGACGTGCTGGCTGTTCGCCATCTGCGGCTGCGTGCGCGCTCTTGCGGGCTTCTATCCGACGGAGAAGGGCGTGTGGTACGCCGCTGCGAGCACGTTTTTTTTGGAGGTGGCACTGACGATCCATCTCAGGACTCAGCGCCACACTCAACGACGCGGCAGGAGCAATCGGCTTGTGCGGCTCGGCGGGCGTGTATATGATGCTTGCCCCTCCTGCCGGCAAGCCCGTGAAGCGAGCCTGAAAGTGCTTTTAGCGCAAAGTAAGAGACACACGCTCTATAGCGTCAGCATGTCTTGCACTTAAGAAACGTCTATCTCATCGTACATCGATGGCTGAGAACGGCTGCTGGCCGCCAACATGCCCGCCCATCCCAGACGAGCAGACGAGCGCTACGCGCCGCGCGTGTCCTACACGCCGCCTTTGACGATCGCCTTGTAGCCCTGGCCACGCCTGTGGTAGAGCATCTCGATCGGCGCGTCCGGGATCTTGACAAACGCCCAGTCGGTCGCGCGCCTGACCGGGCCGTCAAACCCAAAGAAGCCAGGCTGCGGCAGCCCGCCATTCCCATTTCGCGCCGCCTTCTCCGCCTCGCCGGCAACCGCCAGCAGGGCGCTGAGCGACCACGGCGCACCGGGCAGCGGCACGTGCTCTTCGGCGAGGGCAGAGAAGATAGACACGCGGGTACCAGGGTCCAGCCAGCACGTCGCCGTTCTGGAGGTCGTGCGGCGCGATGCCGGGCGCGTGCGCAAGCGTCCACGGCACCGGGCCATGCGGTAGCCGGTTAGGTCCAAAGTCAAAGGCGGTCGGCTCGCCACTCGGCGCGGCGCCGGCGACGTATCGGAACTGCAGCGATCGGCGACGCCAGCAGCCGTTGCCAGAGGTGGTGTGGTAGGTGTTGGGGTCGTGCGCGAGTATGTCGCCCGAGCGTACAGAGGGCTCCGCTAGGCGAGAGCGGCTGGGTGGCGTGTGCAGCTGCTTGTGCGACCCGCGCTCGTAGATCAGGCCGTCGCCATGCGGCCCGCGCGCCGAGATGTCCTCGAGATACACGTTGAATGTGACCGCACGCACCGCAGGTGAAAAGGGCGCGGCGACCGTGTCGCGGTGCCACGCCGGCCTGCATGTCGGCGAGTCTGCGCCTTTATGGAAGATTAGCTCCGCATTGTAGAGCCGGACGGTCTTCGCACTCAGGAGCTGCGCTGCCCACGCACCGAGCGGTCCGTCGCCCAGTCACGAATGAGTGCCGAGCGCGTATCCAAACGATGCTCATACCGCAAGTAGAAGGGCAGCACGGCGGCGGCGAGGACGGACGTCATGAATGTGTTGGAGAGACGATCGCACTCCTGCGCGAGCTGTGCCACCTTGCGTGCGGACAGCGCGTCGCGAAGCACCACGACGCCATCGGAGACGTACCGCCTCCTCTCCTTCTCGCCGACTTTGCGCGCCACCTCTCGCCCCCGGCAAATCGTGCTGTCTGCTGTCTGCTGATTTTTTTGATTTATTTCACACCGCTCACACCGCCTTAACACCGTGTTCACACAGCTTTCACACCGTGATTTCGGTGGTCCCGCAAGTGATGTTTTTTCGAACGAAGCGAGATAAAGACGTTGGAAGGTTGAGGAAGTTCACAGCATTCTCTGCATCGAACGAAACGGAATCTCTCTTGCTTGCAGTCTCCAGCGGTCTCTCCCACCCCTCATCGAAATCTCAAACTCCCAAAGCGAAAAGGAATCTTCGCCATTTAAGATCTCACGCGTTTCCTCTAGAACCTCACACCGAGCGACGGGAAGACTGAGATTTCGTGAGCCTGAAGTCTCGACGAAGATTTGGGAGATCTCAAGGGCGGGACTAGAGACTGAGATCTGCCCTGAAATAGGTCTCACTCCTCTCAATCTCTAAGAAAGACTAGAGATTACCATGACTGAACGAACGACAAACTGTGCATTGTGCAGCCTCGCGCCGGGACGCAGAAAGTGTATGTTTGGCAAGTTCTCAATCGCCGCTCGCGCACTTCCGGCACATCGCGAGGCCACTGCGCCACTCAGGGCGTGGGAGCAGCCACAGCTTTCACACCGCCTTCACACCGCCTTCACATCATGTTCACACCGCAATCTCTACTTATCTACCTATTCTACTTTTTCGAAACAAATAAAATTGATTGATTTCAGAAAATGCGACGTCCGACGAGGTCCTGAAGAATTTGCTACACTGTTGCAGGTGTAGTTGTGCGAGTATACTTGAATCTTGAAGGGCTGTCGCCTGACTGGAAACACTTTTTTTCGCACACCTCCTCAGAATCTATAGATCACCGCTCATGGGTAAACGGCTCTGGGACTTAGCTTAAACGATCGCGCATCGAAATCGGGACGATTTTGCTAGGGCACCGCTAAATCGCGCATCGAAATCGGGACGATTTTGCTAGGGCACATTCACAAGGTGGTCGTAGATGCTTCCTTGTGGCCGTTCTCAATGCAGTGCAGCGGAAACTCGGGCTGTGTGAGGGCTAGGTCACCGAGGACATATATACGACTCTCGCCCCCTCCCGTCTAGACATAGACACGACTCGCTGCTCGCTCTCCTCATCCGGATCCGCGAGGCGTAGC
>NW_005200382.1:0-2897 GCF_000372725.1 Emiliania huxleyi CCMP1516
AAAGGAAAGGGAAAAGAATTGGGGGACCAACCCCCAGGAAAGGAATTGGTTTTTTTTTGGCCCGGGTTGCCCCCGAAAACTTGGCGATGAGGAGAGGTCCCGGGGGCGGGCCCCCCTTGTAACAAACACCCGCGATGGGCTGGCACAACTCCGTCCACGGCTGCGATAACTTTGCGATGCTGAAGCTGGTGTCGTACCGGGAGCAGCAACAGCGCCGCAGCCCTTCCCCGCCCTCGTTCCCCCGGCCCGTCTGCTACGTCTGCCTTCAGCCCGACGGACCCATGATTGTGAATGTGTGCGACTGCCGGTGGAGCAGGGTCCACCCCGCCTGCCTTGATCAGCTCGTCAAAAGCCAGGCGGGTAGCGATGTGTGCCGCGTGTGTAGGTCCCAGTTCGCAGTCACCATTCCGCCACCCTCACCGAAGGCAGCGGCACTCTGCCCCAGCGCGCCGCCAATCGGCTTCTTCTCGTCGTGGTGATGATCTTGGTTGCTGTGCGCCGTGTCGCCATCAGCGAGTGGATTGTCAGCGTCGCTCGGAGCACGCGCCCCGACCCCGACTGCTTCACTCTCGACCTGGCTTTGTATGACTACGCGGAGCGGCTGGCGGCGCAGCACATTGGGCCGACGTTTTTTTATCTCTGGGTCAGTGGGGGGCCGAGCCACCTCGGGGTGGCGGGCGGGCGGGCGTTTTGAAAAACAGAAAACAGAAAACAGAGGGGGGCCAGGGCCCCCACTACGATTAGACACAAGCACCAGGCTCCTGGGACAAAGCGAGCAGCAGCAGCAAGCAGTTCAGCGGAGAAGGGGGGGGGGGAGGAGCCGTTGCGCAGCCAATGAAGCCCGCAATGGCCTCGCCGTACGAGCGCAGCTTCTTGGCCGAGAGGCGCGAGTCCAATGGCTTTGCGCCGTGGTGGTCCTCATTGTTGAGCGGCGTGGCACGACGAGGTGGACGCGGCCTGCCAGTCGCAGCGGGCTCGGATCGGAGTCGTCAAACGGAAGCACGTATTGCAGACCCGCCGCGATTGCAGAGAGAATGCGCTGGCCCGAGGCATTCGCATCGAGGACTGGAAAGCTCAAGCCGTCTCGCTGCAAGTTCGACAGCAGCGCGCGAAGGAGGCGGCAATCGTAGCGGTCGCCGTCGGGCGCAGGCGGCAGCGCCCTCGGCGTCTCGGCCTGGGTTTGCATGAGTCGCGTCATCGCATTTGGACGCATGCCGGGGGTAGCAGGGGAATCCTCGCCTCGGCGGTCGCCAGCACTTTGATGTTGCAGCCAAACATGTCTCGCAGAATGCCGACTGTTGTCGAGGACGGTGCCGGTGCCCGAAAACTCCGTCGTCCGAAAGCACTTGACGGTGCTGGCCGTGAGCTTGCCAGCAGCAATCTCCGGCTCGGCTCTCTCGAGTGCGTCGCTGACGACAAGGGAGAGAGCCACCTCCGCCTCGTGCATGCGGCCCGATTGGTGATGCTTCTTGCCAAGCTCGACGCGAACGACGACGGGCACCTTCGGCGCCATGCCGGAAAGGGGCACGCGCCTCTGAAGGTCGAGGCGCGTGGCTCAAAGCCGGCGCTGCGCGGGTGCGTGACCATCGCCGCAACCAAGACATGTTTTTGCTCGCCCGACCATCGCATGCACATGTGCATGTGCATGTCATGTGCATGTGCGAAGAGGGCTTCAACATTCAACAAACAGGAATCGAGGATGACCGCATGTCTGCATCAGACGTGTCATCCGTCCCGATCGTGACCAACCAAAGCCACCCCTCTTCTCAGATCCGCGCTTGCCCGGATCCTGAACCCTCTGCCGCTCCCAGCCGTGCTCGCCGAGCCTCCGCCACCTCCACCTCCGCCGCCCCACCCCCCCTGCGCGCGGGCCTTCTAGGCCCGCGGGTAGTCTCCCCCCATCCCCAGGGCCTCCAGGGCGCTCGCACCTCAAACCTTTCATAGACCAGCGCAAAGCGCCATAGGACGTATTTTCTTGTCAATAAACAGGTCTGTGCATGTTGTGCAACATGCACATGCACATGCACATGCACATGCACATGAACATGCACATGTTGTATGCACATGTACATGTTGTGCATGTGCTTGTTTTTTGGATGCAGACGACCGTTTTTGGATGCAGACGACCGTTTGGGGTCACTCACACCCGCACGAGGTAGGCGGCGCGCAGCGCCGCTCTCGCAGGCTGTTTGTGACTGTTTCTGCATTTTGTTTTTGTTTTCAGTCTAGGGGGCCCGACCCCCTCAGAGGCGGCGGGCGGGCGCCCACTGACCCAGAGATCAAAAACGCTCGGCCTATTCACAGCACTCAGCAGAAAAAGAAAATTTCCGCAAAAATCACGATGTCAACCCTCCCCAAATGGATGATCTGGTGCTTGTAGGGCTTGAGAGTGGCCTGCCATGTCACAGGAAGGACTGTGGTTGCAGGAGAGTACCACCAACCATCACTTTAGTTGGTATGGTACCCCACCTTCACCCATCCAGTGATTTCTTTTTTAGTTTCCCATAAGTAGGGTAGGTAGGTAGGTAGGGGCAGGGGAGAGGCCGGCCGGGTTTTTCCAGAATTTCATCATGAGTGCCGCCCAAGCAAAAAGAATCTACACCTGGCCACGGCACTGTTCACACACCTGTTGGGCACCACCAGTGTGGTCGCTGCAGCTGGGTCGTACCTCTTGGTGATCTTCTCCCAACTCTCCTCTACATGCTGCTGCCCGCTCTCGCACTGTCCTCCGCCTTCCTGGCTCCGCACGCCGCGTCGCGCGCCCTCTCCACGTCCAAGGTCGCCATGAATGGCGGCAAGGGCTTCGGCGGTGGCGAGGCGACGCGAGATCCGGCGCCGACCGTGATTGACCCGAACGACCCAAAGGGTAAGCAGCAGGCGATCCACAAGGCGGAGTC
>NW_005200381.1:0-2890 GCF_000372725.1 Emiliania huxleyi CCMP1516
GGCTCACGCGCGCTGAGGCGGACGAGGCCGTGCAGCAGACGCGCGAGGGCGCGAGATTAGCCGAGAAGAGTAGCGGCGCACCGTCTCGCACCGTTCGCCCTCGCTCGCCTTCGCTCGCCGCCCCATCTCGCCACCCACGAGCCCCTCTCGCCACCCGCCCTCCTCCCACTGCCCCCTGCCCCTCACCCCTCCCTTGGGTTGTCTGTTTTCTTTCTTTCTAGAGTACATGTGCTGCACTGGACATCAGAGGGCCAAGGGTTGGATCAAGCAGTGGGAAGGGGCTCGAGGTGACGCGCGAGCAGAGACCTACCTCCACGCACCGCCGCGCCGATCTTCGCGCGGGCCGCGGCGCGCATGCGCACCCAGGCCGCTCGCGCGCCGTCGCGCAGAGTCGCGCGTTGCTGACGCAAGAGGCCCGGCCGGTGGGCGAGCTGCTCCCACTTGATCGCAGGAGCAGCCGCAGGTGCTGCAGCCTTGTGCTGCCAGAAGTTCTCGAGCCGGCGCGCGCGGCTGGCCTTGCCGCCGCGCGCACGCCGCTTTGGCGCCGCGGGAGCGATCTTGTTGCTCACCGTCAGCACGCCGCACGCCTCCTCAGCCTTCTTTGGCCGCGGCCCCGCCACCGTTTCGTCCTCTCTGCCTGATCCCGCTGACTTCGCCTCCGGCGACCCCGCTCCCGACCCCCTGGGCGAGAACGGTGGCATTGGGTCACACCCACTTCCACCCCCGGGAGGTCGAGCCCGCTCTCCCTGGTCGGCGAGTCCTACCGCTAGCTCTCAAAAAGAAACAAAAACACCCACGACACCACAGGAGGAGACAGGGAACAGGCCGGAGACAGAGCCAAGGGCATCTGCCCCCGCCACGCAGAGGAGCGCCACTAGCCAAGAGGAGAGGAAGAGGCCCATCGAGTCCCCGCCCCAGCCTCCCACACTAGCACCACACACTCAGGCCCGAAGCCCATCTACTCCGAGAGCTAACGCCCACGTCGCTGTGGCAGCGACGCACCCCACTTCACCCGCTGGCGCGGTCAGGTGGAGGTCCTCTCTCGAGGGGGAGAGGCCGTACCTTAGGCCGCCGTTGAGCCGCAGCTCCGCACGCGCGAGCGCGATTTTTTTCTAGCCATGGTCGCCTGGCCGTGGTCAAAGCCTCCGCTGCCGCCGCCGCCGCCGCCTCACTTTATCGAGGCGCACGCCTCGTTCGTCGGAGTGCTGCTCTGCATCGCCGGCCCGCTCTCTTGCTACCTCTTGCTTGGGCCGCCGCTGAAGGCCAGGGCTCCATCAAAGCAGCACGGCCGCGCCACGATGACGACGATCGACTGGCCTCGCTTATCCGTTGCGGCGGCGCAACAGAGCAGAGAGGTATTCGTCGGCTGCGTCGCGCTATTCCTCGCCCTGCGCACCGTCCTTCGCATCGCCACGGGGCACACGCGGACCGCCGGAGCCGTGACCTCGGGCGAGCAGGTGGTCGGCGATGCCGCGAGCTTGGCGGCGGACGTGATGGCGTACAACATCGTCTCTCTCGCCTTTGCCTGCTCGAGCAGCGCCCTCGGCGTCTTCGAGTGGCTGGGGCCCATCCACAAGGTCGGCGGCACAGCCCTCGATCGCTTGTACGGGCGCTCGCCGCTGGCGGAGCGCCTCTGCCGCCTGACCGCGGGCTACGAGTGCTTCAACCTCATCGCCGTCGTGCTGCTGCCCGAGTACCGCACCGCCGCCTTCATCGGCCACCACGCCGTCACCTGCTTCCTCGGCGTCCTCCCCGGCGCGCATATCCGACCCCCTCCCTGAGCCGTCCCCAGACCTGCTCGGAGGCCTCGAGTAGGCGTTCTCTCGATGCACCCGTGGTGCCACTACTACGCAACCTTCTTCTTCGGCGTGGCGAGATTTAGCCGAGATGCGGCCAAGAGCGCCGGGATCTCTTCGGCGTGGCGAGCCTCTCTGGCGGCTGCGTCGGCTCTCCATCAGCCATCACGGTACACAACGTGAAATGAGGCAGTGTCCGCTGTGTACGCAGGCGAGCCTCTCCAGCGTGCCGCTCTGCGTGGGCGAGCTCTTCAGCGCGGCGGGGCTCGAGGCCCTCGTCGAGGCGTCCAAGCCGCCCTTCGTGCTGCTCTTCCTGCTGCTGCGCACCGCCTACTGGCCGTACGTCTCGGCCGGCTTCTGGCAGGACTCGCTCTGGGCGCTGGCCAAGCCCCGCGACCGCGCGCACTCCCTCGTCGCGTACGCGGCTCTGCTGGGCGCCAATGTCTTCCTCACCGGGCTGCAGGTGTTCTGGACTGGGCAGATATGCGCCGCGGTCGGAGAGGCGTTGGGCCAGCAGTGATCACGGCCGGCAAGCGGTGATCACCGCACAGATGCAGCGAAAGTCGGGTGCGAAGTGCGGTAACTACTTGTTATTGGGTACTTCGCTACACACCTTGTCAGACGCTCCGGGCACTTGGAGCACTTGGAGTGCAGTTGGCAACCGCACACCCAGAAGATCCCAGAGAGGGGGGGCCGCCCCCGGGGAGTGGCGGGGAGCTAACCCCTAACCGAAGGCGAAGCGCACCGCCCATCTCATCGGGACGGACGATTGGCGTCAGGTTACGGGCTAGAGAGCCCTACAGAGCCGTATCCCTGGGGGGCAGAATAATTGTGGGATTATGGGGGCCGGCACTCGACATGCCATCACAGCGTCGTAAAACTGGGAGGGTGTGGTGGGAGATCGCACATGGAGCATCAACATCAATTCAGATTACTATCCCGTGTCCTTGCTCGTCAGAGAGGACATTCGGCCCGTTTACAAACACTCCCAGGTTTTCCCCGGAAAGAGGCGGGATATGTTTATGTCCGAACTTGGGAATAACCCACTTAATATGAACAACGATCCGAACGTCTTATTCATCCTAATAAGAACG
>NW_005200380.1:0-1260 GCF_000372725.1 Emiliania huxleyi CCMP1516
GGCGAGAAGCAAGCGGTGACGCAGTGGCAAGGGTCGGCTGCGTCGCTTCGCACGGGTCCGGTTTGACCACATGCCTTACAGGTCTCGGCTTGTGAGCAGGTGCTGCTCCATCGTCTTCACCGCCACCCTCACTTGGGCTGCAGTCGCGGTGGTCAAAAGCGGCGCCATGGGGTCGTAGGGGGACAAACGCCGCTGGTGTGTGTGTGTGTGTGTGTGTGTGTGTGTGTGTGTGTGTGTGTGTGTGTGTGTGTGTGTGTGTGTTGTGTGTGTGTGTGTGTGTGTGTGTAAAGAAAGAAAGAAACAACGCGCGAAGCAATATTTTTTGAGCTTAGCCTTCGGTGTTATGAAACAACGCAAGGCGGACATGGCATATCGCTCTCGGGCCCACAGACATCCCGCACACTCGCCGCACACCCGCCGCCCCCGCGCGCGCCCCACCCCGGGCGGGAGAAAGGGGAGTGACAGTTTGGGATGGCAACAGCCCGAGTATGTTGAGTCCTGGCTCAACAACGCAGATAACAAGAGGGGGTGGTCCGGCTCACAGGTCCGGCTCACGCGCCTCGAGCTGACCCTCTACCGCACTGGTCACTTCCGCCCCCTCGCTCCCAACCCATCCACCCCGCCCCGGGTCGCGCCGCGCGATCTCGGGCGATCTCGCGCCATCTCGGGGCCGCGCCGCGCGATCTCGCACAATCTCGCGCTATCTCGGAGCTCCACGCCACGCCGCCCCCCCCCCCACCCCCCACCCCACCTCACCCACCGCCGCGCCGCGCTATCTCGGGCGATCTCGGAGCGTCGCTCGCGCGGCGTCACACCTGCTCAAAAAAAGGAAGGGCCTGGTTGGAGCCACGGGGCTCACGAGGACGTGCTCGCTCGGTTCTCGCCGCCTCGCCCTGCGCCACTTGGGCCGGTGAGGCGGCGCCCCGCGCGGCGCGTCCCTCGCCCCGTCACGCCGACCCCTGCGCGTACCGCTCATCTTCAGCCCTCTCGGGGTTACTCTTGCGCTCACGCAGGGGAACCCGGCGGTACTCCCTTCCCCCCACCTCCGACGGGTTAGGTCGGTTCTGCGCCCCTTGGCGCCTGTGCATGTCCCGCGTGCCCGCCTGCCAGGGCTGATGCCAAGGCCAAATCAACAACATGCCCGGCTGATGCCAGGGCCAAACCCACTGCCCGGCTGGTGCCAAGGCTCAATGATCTCCTCTCCGGTCTCTTTCCCCCCCCCGCCAAGACAGGACTGATCCGCACGACACACGACACACT
>NW_005200380.1:5241-6870 GCF_000372725.1 Emiliania huxleyi CCMP1516
GCCCCCCGGCCCCCCCGGTGGGAAAAACCAGGGGGAGGAGGGGTCCCAAATTGGGGGGGGGGTATCTCCCCCGCCGCCGAGTTTCCCTCCCCCTTGGCAGCAGGAGGAGCCATTCCCTCCCTCGCCCTTGGAAACCCCCCCGGTTGCCCCCCAAAGGGCTTGGGAAGGGGGGGGGACCCAAGGGCCCCAAGGCCCCCCGGCACGGGGGGGGGGGGTTAAAGGGTTTTCCGGGGACACCCCCTTCGCTTTGGGCTTGGGCGCCGCCAAGCGGGGTTCGCCCCCGGGGGGGCCCCCAAGCCGCCCGCCCCCTTTTTCGCCCCCCCCCGCCTTTTTGGGAAGGGTTTTTCCCCCGGGGGGCAAGGGTTTAAAGGGGCAGGGGCCCTCGTTCCGGGGGGGGGGGCTTTTTTCCCGAAATTTCCGGGAAATTTTCCCCAAAAATTTTCGAAAGGCATTTCCCCCCCCCCCCCCCCCCCCCGGACGGGTCGGGTCTTAGACTTTGACCCCTTGATTTCACTCCCCAGCACCCCCATGGAAGCCGTTGTCACCATCTCCTTAATAACGCACCACAGAGGTGTGTCCGCTCTAATTCATCCTTTAGTCTGTGATGGCAACCAATAGGTGTGCAAGAGGACGCCGTGCCGGGGAGGCGTCCGACTCTGTTGCGCCGCGAGACCGCAGCGCGCACTCCATCACAGCCAGATTTGGTTCCGCATTCACCACATATAGGCCGCGGCTGCACACGCCGCACGGAGAGAGCCGGGTGCAGAGGAGTCAATCTCAGTGCCAAGGGAATGGTGCATAGGGCCCGGCTGCATCGCACGGGGAGCCCGCGCGGTGGAAAAGGGTGGGCGGGCGGCGGAGGCGGCGGCGGAGGCGGCGGCGGAGGCGGAGGCGGCGGCGGCGGCGGCGGAGGGAGGGGCGAGTGGCGCCGATGCGCCGAGCAGTGCGGCGCGGGGGGCGGGCACGGAGGCTGGCAAGGCCCTAGCCGCCGCCCTATTCCAACGTGTGAGCGGTACCGTGAGATACCCGTCGCTGAGACTGGACAGGCCGTGTGTTTGTATAGGCGGCCGAGGCCCCTCCTCCTCCTCCTCCTCCGCCGCCTCCGCCTCCGCCGCCGCCGCGGCCAAAGGAGGTGGAGAGGCACGCTCTCGAGGTGTGAAGGGGGCGCTTGTTCACAGCCTGCAGCTGTGAACAGGCAAAGTGGGGTAGGGTGGAGCTGGTTCCGCTGCGGGCGGTGCCGTGCAAGACGCTCGGCTGCAATCTCTACGCGGGACACGACGGTCCCTGCTCCCGATTGCGCGGCCTCAGTTAGGTAATGAATGCGCGCGTGGATGAGCGTGCCGGTTGTGTCGCGCAGGTCTGCCCCTTCACATACTGGGGCGGTGAGGGGGGGGGGCTGATCGAAAGCAGTAGCTCAGTGAGCGATTTCACTCTCGCAGGCCCTTGCTCGAACGCGGTCAGCGGCAAGCGCGCCCGCGTCCCGAACCGGCGGATTGACCAGCCGACCAAGACACCGACGCCGAAGAGGTCTAAGGCACAATGCTGGTTGATGATTCACGCGTCCGATTCCTCAGGCGGATGGACCCGATCAAGACGAATGCGGAGGAGGCGGAGCAGCGGGCGAGGCTG
>NW_005200379.1:0-2888 GCF_000372725.1 Emiliania huxleyi CCMP1516
ATGATCTACAGCGAGGGGCTCAAGTCGCAGCACCTCGCGCACGCGGTCTCGAAGGACGACCTGATCTCGTGGCAGCGGCGGGGCGCCCTCTCGGTGGGCGAGGCGCGCTGGACGGCGGGCCGGTACGGCGCTCCCTTCGTCTGGGCCGAGGGCGACTGCTGGTGGATGGCACTGATGGGCGAGGCGGAGACGCAGACGCACCAGTCCGCGATCGGCCTGCTGCACTCGAGCGACGGCGTGCACTGGCAGCTTTTGCCGGAGGCCGCCGGCGTCGAGATGGGCCTCCCGCTCCGCCGCTCCGGCGTCGCGAGGAGGGGAGGCGACGGTGCCGACGGCGAGAGAGAGGCGGAGGGTTGAGGGAGAGCGCGTCTTATCGAGTCTTTATGCACTTGGAGCACTTGGAGTGCAGTCGGTAACCTCACATCCAGGGCCGAGGAGCTAAGAAGCGCACCCAGCGGGCCGAAAAAGAAAGAAAACATACAGCCCAAGGGAGGGATGGGAGGATAAATACATAAATAAAACAGACATCCCAAGCGATCGACATGGACGGGAATGTGGCTATGTGGCGACGTGGGCAGAGAGGTGGGGGTTGGACAAGGACAAACTGAAGCGGACAAGGGTAGCACTAGAGGGCGGAGGCTCCTTTGACTTCGGGGCGTACCTGCAGGCGCAAGCAGAGGGCACGCTCTGGCTGAGTAATAGCCTGGGGGAGAGGACGGGAATGACCCGCTTTGTCACGGATTGGCTTGCGCACCACAAGCCAGGGAAGGGGCACCCGGAACGCACAGTCAAATCTTTCGCCTTTCAGGAGGCGGAGAGTATCAGCCGAAGGGCGAAGGTGCGTTGGGCCACGCGCAGCGGCCACGCAGTGCTGTCGCTGCAGCACGACGGCATAGTCGTAGCGGTCAAGGGAGGGAGTGACGCCGGCGACGTGGCGGAAGAGATGGCGAGGGCGAGTGAGGAGGCGCTCGGATACCGGCAGCCGTGCGAGCTGAAAGAGCAAGAGCCCCGCCCCCGAGCGGAGTAGCGAGACCTCAACTGGCGACACGCGAGGAGGTGGGAGGGGTAGTGCCGGGGCTAGGAGAGATGGAGGGCTCGCCCCCGAGGCACGGCGCGTGGGTAAGAGACGCCGAACTCCAGGAGGATCCGCTTACGCGCTTTCTACTGCGGTGGGACGAGTTTGAGGTCGGGACACGGGCGCTGCCCGACAGAAACGGGACGCAGGTCATGATGGGCAAGGATAAAGGGCCGCTCGGCTCAGGGAAGGGCCGTGAGCTCAACGCGGAGGTGGCCAGGATATGCCTCGCGCTGCACAGAGCGCGGCCATTCACGCACCTCGCTGCGACGGATGGAGGGAGAGACACGCCGAATAAGTGGGTGGGGGATAGGTTCGTACCGCGACCGGTAGTGTCGTATGGGGTGTACGAAGGGCCGGCCCGATTCGGGAGACCCGTCGAGGGATCTGGACAGCTCGAGAGCGGGGACGATGAGCTGCGGCTCGCGTTTGGGCAGGGGCTGTGGGGCGGCAGACTGCCAGACGACTGGCAGGTGATAGACGCGGAAATGTACGCGGTGCTGGCTTACCTGCGTAAGATGGCGACGGCGGAAGATGCGGCGGACAGGAGGTGCCTCGTCTTGAGCGACTGCAAGCCCGCGCTACAGCAAATCGAGGCGGCGTACCGAAAAGGCTCTCTCGAGGGGCTCAGGGAGTGGGATCGAGGAGGGGCATTAGAGGGGATATGCAGATATCGCGCCCAGCTCGAATCTGTCACGTTCCTGTGGGTACCGAGCCACGCGGGGTGCGCTAGCAACGCCTACGCCGACGCCGCGGCGACTGCATACATGGGGGCCAGCGAGATTGAGGATGCCACCTCCGTCATCCGAGGAGCAGTGAGGACACGCCCGTGCCTATACACGGACCGCCGGAGGACGGCAGGCGGAGAGTGGAGGGGAGACGTACTGGACCGGAGGACCTATTACGCCACACGCGGCCACACGAACGAGTGGGTGCGAGGACGGCTCGGCGAGGGGCTCACGGCGGGATCACACACGGCGGGGGTGCCTGGGCCGCTGTGGAGCGATGTGGTCAGGGGAACGACGAGACACAAATGGGACAAGCGTCAGCGGATCAAGGATCAGCACGGCGAGCGTGAGATACAATTCGCCGACGTGGATGATCACAACGTGGTGACAAAGACCGTCATGGGAGCGCGGGTGCGGCAGCAGGCGGGGGTGCCACACGGAGCGCACCACGAGAGGATCATGCGGGGAGAGGCGGGGAGAGAGACCCCGGGCGCCGCCACGAGGAGCGAACTCAGGGGCTGCCTCGTATGTAAGGCCGCGAGGGACGCGGCGAGGAGGGCGGCACTAAAGCGGGACCCGCTGTGCCCGATCGTGCGGAAAGCCGCGCAGCAATGGACCGAGGAAGATGAGAACCCGCCTAGAGCGACAATGGCGCACTTGCTTAGCGGCGCCTGCCCGGGGAATAGGGAGCAGGCCAGATGGTTCCTCAGAGTAGCGCGAGCGCAGACGGGGACGGCGATCACCCCGATCAGCAAAGTAGCGCAGGCGGCACCCGACTCCAAGAGGGTCCCCAGCACTTTGCGTTTCCGGAAGTTTCCAGGGAAACCAGAGGGTGTTTGGTGCTCCATTCTGTTTCTCTCGAGTTTCCCTCGGGAAACTCGCGAGTTTCCCTGAGTCTGAGAGCTGGTCTGGGGCAAAATCTGGGGCAAAATTGAGGAAATCGGCACGATACCCAGGTATTTTCCAGGTATACCGGGGTTTTCCAGGTATACCCGCAAAATACCCGGTATTTTGCCGATTTTGCCAAAACAGCCCCAGACACGGCTCAGAGCCCCCCCAAAATGACGAATTCCACGGAGTTCCCC
>NW_005200378.1:0-1253 GCF_000372725.1 Emiliania huxleyi CCMP1516
GAGCTCATTTTTGGCAAACTCGACCCACATGTCCACCTGAACGCGAATGGAGCGGCCCGCAGGAGAGAGAGGGGTGATGAGGCGAAGGCGCGGAGAGGCCGGGCGCTGCGGCGCTGTGCGGGCAGCGCGCGCCTGGCCAGCCTCGAAAAAGGTGGCGCCAAACATGTTTGTATCGGCCCGCATGCGTGCGACGTACCTGTGTGGCGCAGCGCGCGTGGAGCTGGGCGCCGGCGAGGAGGAGGCCGACCGGGAGCGGGCATGGAGCCTGGCGACAGCGGCCGCCTCGCAAATGCAGCCGCTCGCAGTCTCAAGCACCGGCACCTTGCCCAGCGGGCTCTTCTTGAGAAAAGCGGCCGACTTGTTGTCCTTGCCCATCTCGAAGGCCGGCACCTCGATGTCGACGCCGTTGTACCGAGCGACGATGAGCGTCTGCAGGGCGTGGGTGTTGCCGGCGAAGGTATAGAGCTTCATGGTTGCGCCGCACAGAAGAGAATTCTTAAGATACAAGCCTCTCTCACAGCACACTGGCACGACAAGGGCGCAGACTGGCGCGGACTGGCACACACACAGAAGAGAATTCTTGCAGCCTCAAGCTACTCGCAAGTACCGAAGCCAGATTTTTATATAGCCGCCGCTCTCTACCCCGAGCTGACTTTCTCGCCCGGGTAGCTAGGATAGGGGATTAGGGGTACACGAACTCGTGTGGGCAGCCGCGCGAGAGGCTGCAGCAGTTGCAGAGAGCTACGCGAGGTGGCATGGAGGTTGCAGAGAGAGGAATCGACGAGGGACTGCCCGGTCGCACAGCACGATTCACGCGACAGGCACGGCAAGAGAAATTTTTTCTGGCATTCTGCTCGTGCATGTGGGGACCCTGTCCTGTGTCATATAGACTTTTTCTTTTTTGTAAATTTCTTTCTTTTGTGGTGAGCCGGTGTGTGTGCCAGTCCGCGCCAGTCCGCGCCCTTGTCGTGCCAGTGTGCTGTGAGAGAGGCTTGTATTTTAAGAATTCTCTTGTAAAACGTCCGTCCGTGTCTTCTGGCCGGCCGGAGGCGCAGCGTTCCCGTGATGCGGTGCCTATCGCTGGTCGCCCTCGTGCTCGCGCTGCCGCTCGCGCTCTCCTCGAGGAGAGGCGATGCCGTCGCAGAGCGTGCCAACCAATCGCACGGCATGCGGGAAATTCGGCAGACGAGAGCGCTGCACAGCCCGCGCGTCGCAGTGTGCTTCTTTGGCTCGCCGCGCTCTCTTCATCTACA
>NW_005200378.1:25568-39042 GCF_000372725.1 Emiliania huxleyi CCMP1516
GGGAGGACTCGATCGTTTTGAGCGCCATTTGCAGCGCCCCTTCGTTCGTCTCGTGCCCGCCGATGAAGCCGGACGCGTGCACAAACTTTGCGCCCGGGATGCCGCACTTCGCAGCCAGCTCCGCGTCCCGCACACCCCGCCACGGCTCGAGCAGGCCGAGCCGGTTGGTGAAGGCGGTGCCCTCGACCGTCACCGCCTGCACGCGCCACATGCCCGCCGTGTCAGGGTAGAGCACAAACTTGACCAGCGGCTCGACGCCGAGCGAGCGCTCGAGCTCGTACAGGTGCGTCTTCCACGGGCAGCCGCCCGAGCTGAGGCAGAGCACCTCGCCGCAGGGGTGGACCGAGTGCCGCGCCTGCAGCGCCTGCTCCGCGAGAGGCGGGCGGGGTGGGGTGGGTGGGATGGGCATGGGCTGGGCGCGGCGCGAGGCGGGCACCCGGCGCCGAGGCGCACGTGGGGAAGGGGCGATGGGGCGCCGGCGGTCTTCTAGCGCGGCGCGCGCCTCCTCGACGAGCGACCGCGCCGGCAGCTCGCACTCGACAATGTACTCGAGCGCCGCGCCAAACTCGGAGCCGCACAGCGCAGAGGCCTGCTCGAAGCGCTCCGTCTCCGTCGGGCCAGAGCCAGCCGGCTCGTTCCACCTGGAGTTGAGCCTGGCGACGCGCATCGGCAGCGAGGTGCCGTCCTTGTACCTCACCTGGTCCGCAATCTCGATCCCGTTGTCGTTGGCGTCGAGCCCCTCCATAAAGTCGCGGTACATCTTGGTGTAGACCCACTCGAGCGCGTCCGGGCTGCTGCGGAGGGTGGGATGCAGCGCGCACAGGATCTCGCGGCCGTAGTGCTTGTACACGAGCCCCGACGCCGAGAGCTTGGTCTTGAAGACGCCCGTCGCGGAATCTGGGCCGGTGACGTCGGGCCGGCCGCCGTCCCTGGCGGCCTTGTTCTCGCCGTCGAAGGTCTCGAAGAAGCCGCGCTGGTGGTGGTCGTAGCGCAGCTGATCGTGGTCGTACAGCCCGGCGACGTCGATCACGATGGTGAGCGGCTTGAGCACGTCCGGGTCGCGAGAGCGGGTGAGCGACGCGCTCTTGTACTGCGGCAGCCTGCGGAGCAGCCAGACGCCCAGCGCCTCGTCGGCCTGGAACGCGCCGCTGTGGGTGCCGATGGAGGTCATGATCCGTGTCGCGCGTGGCAACAGGAGTGAAAAAAAGGTGTTTTGGCGCGGCGTGGAGAGGAAGTGATAAAAATCGACCACTCCAAGTGCTCCAAGTGCTCCAAGACCTCGGCAGGGACCAAGCCGAAGCTCGAAGGCCCGATTAGGCCAGGAAGTTCCGAAGGTCGGCTGCAAGCCTAACCCTCCTTGCCGTGCGGCGAGTGACGGCCGCTAGATCTCTACGTGTTGAGCCCCACCACTCCGGCCACGATGAGGCCGATCGAGGCCACCTGCCTGCGCCCAAGCACCTCGCCGAAGCAGGCGTTGCCGATGATGGCCGCGGCGGCGGTGCCGACGCCAGACCACACTGCATAGGCCAGAGAGAGGGGCAGGCGTTTGAGGGCGAGCGGGAAGATGGAGAAGCAGAGCGTGTAGCCGAGCCCGACGCCGACGAGCCAGCGGCCCGAGCCGAGCGCGGCTAACTTCATGCAGGTAGTCGCGCCAATCTCCAGGGCGATGGCGATCGCGAGGATGGTGCTCGCTGGCAGCGCCGTCTCGATGGTGGAGGCGAGGCGCTCGACGAGCCGGACCAGAAGCGGAGAGCCGCCGCCGCCGCCGCGCAGGAGCAGGTGGCAACGCGCCGTCGGCAGTACAGCGGGCGCGGCACAGGCGGGCGCAGCGCAGCCAGAGACCGTGGACGCTTGGCGCGGAGAGAGCGCAGCGCGGTATGCAGATGCGGTGGCGACGAGGAGCAGCAAGAAGGGCCGCATCGCGGCTGCGATAGCGAGGGTTGACTCAGGCTTCAGAAAAAGAGAAAAAACTGCGGCCGCACTCAAAAAGAAGAAGAAAAAACCATGTTGCGAGGGTGCTGAGGCGCTGCACATCGCTGGCTGGCTGCGCGGCACACGTCGCCCTGGGTGTGTCCACTGTGTCTGCTGGCGCATAAGTTTGCACACGCATGACGTGGCTCGCCATCCTCGCCATCGCGCCGGCGCTCACCGTGCCCAACGCAGCGCTCCGCGGCCGGCCGGCAGTGCTCCGCGGCGGTGGCGGCGGTGCGAGCGGCGTGGGCGACGGCGGCGGCCGGGACGAGCCTGAGGCCGAGCTCTCGCCCATCCCTCTGACGATCCTGTCTGGCTTCCTCGGCGCGGGCAAGACGACGCTGCTCTCGCACGTGCTGAGCAACAAGGAGGGCGCACGCGTCGGAGTCATCGTCAACGACGTCGCCGCCGTCAACATTGACGCAAAGCTCGTGGCGCGCGGTGGCACCGCGGCCGACGGCGCTTCGGACGGCGGCGGCTCGGACGGCCAGGGCTCGGACGGCCAAGGAGCGCTGAGCCGGTGGGGCGACGACATGCTGGAGCTGTCGAACGGCTGTGCCTGCTGCTCCGCCGGCGACGACTTGCTCGCCTCGCTGTCCGAGCTCGTCTCGCTCTCCTTCACGCGCGGGGCGCCGTACGAGCACATCGTCGTGGAGTCGTCCGGCGTCGCCGAGCCAAAGTTGCTGCGGGCCATGTTCCAGGAGGCGGCCGCGCTCAACTGGCCAATCATGCGCTGCATCAAGCTCGAGAACATGGTCACAGTTGTGGACGCGGCGTCCTTCATGAGAGAGTACGGGTCCTCCGACCTGCTCAGCTCGCGGCCAGACCTCGGGGCGGCCGAGGCGGACGCGGAGCTGGTGGAGGCGCGCAAGACTGGCGTGGTGCAGCTGCTGGTGGAGCAGGTCGAGACGGCCGACGTCGTCGTCATCAACAAGGCCGACACCGCCGACGCCGCGGAGCTCGAGCAGCTGCAGCAGGTCGTCGGCTCGCTCAACGGGTTCGCCGCGGTGCACCGCGCAGAGTACGGCGCGGTGCCCCTCGCCTCCATCCTCGTCCCCTCCCGCGCGGCCGGCGTGGCGACCTCCAACGACGTCATGGACCACAAGTCGTCCATCGACTGGGCAAAGTGGCTCGCGTCGCAGCCCCCGCCCGCCGCCGCGCCCGCCGCGCCCGCCGAGGATGGGCACGAGCACAGCCACGCCGAGGCGCACGAGCACAGCCACGCCGAGGCGCACGAGCACAGCCACGCCGAGGCGCACGAGCACGCCGAGTCGCACGATCACGCCGAGGCGCAGGAGCACAGCCACGCCGAGGCGCACGATCACAGCCACGCCGAGGCGCACGATCACGCCGAGTCGCACGAGCACAGCCACGCCGCCGACTGCGCCGACCCGGGCTGCACCGACCCGTCGCACGACCATAGCCACGGCCACGGCCACAGCCACGGCGGGTCCCGCGAGGAGACGACGGCCGCACAGCGCTTCGGCATCCGCACCTTTGTCTACGCGCGCCGTTCGCCGTTCGACCCAGCCAAGCTCGCGCGCCTCGTCTCCGACCTTCCTTTCCTCGCCACGGTCGCCGCTCCGCTGCGACAGGGCGCCCAAGACGCCGCCGTGGCGCCGGCGAGTGGCGGGGGGGGAGGCGACGGCGACGGCGGCAACATGGCGCTCTTCGACCCGCTGCTCCGCTCCAAAGGCTTCGTGTGGCTTGCGGGCGAGGACGGCGTCGCGTACTTCTGGTCGCAGGCCGGGAAGCGGCTGGACCTCAAGGAGATGGGCCGCTGGTGGGACTCGGTCCCGCGCGAGCAGTGGCCGCAGGCGCATCTTGCGTCCATCCTCGAGGATTTTGAGGGCAAGGGCGGCGACCGGCGGCAGGAGATCGTCTTCATCGGCGCAAACCTCGACGAGGGTGCGATCTGCGAGGCGCTGGATGGCTGCCTCGCCGGCTAGCGCCGGGACGGCGACGCCGCGGGGCTAGCTGCGGGCCGAGTCGCGGGGGTTGCGAGCGCGGGGGCGCCTGACCGTTGGTTTTTTTGCCACACACCACATCTCCCTAGATCCAGAATCCACGGCTGATTGCTTTATCCTTTATGGTGGACGCAGATGACCGGGCGAGATGACAGTCACGCACAGTCCACAGAGGAGTTCAGGAGAGCTAGGGCCGGCCGGGGAGCTAAGAAGCGCACGGGTTGTTGTGCGAGTATCAAAAAAGCGTCGAAATGTCCCAAAAAGCGTGTCTCGAGTTTGTTGCAGCCCCACAGCCTGCGCGCGCTGCCGGGACGCACTGCTTGCTGGATCTGTGCACTCCCTGGACCAAGGGAGTGCACAGATCCAACAGGAGTGAGTAGACTCGACGCCGTACTCGAGATGGAGCTGCAGAAAGTACGCCGCCGAGCGTGCCACCGAAGGCGTCCCGTCGGAGGTGATGGAGTTTGAGACCTGAGGCTGCGGAGGTGACGCCTGAGGTACCGGCCCGTGCACAGCGACTCAGCCGGCGACCGCCACGGGCTCAGACGAGACTTGTCGACTCGTTCCGGCTCAGCTTCACCGTGGTCATCGGGCGTCTGTCGACGTCAGGACCACCCATACAGCTCGCGGGTTTGAGGTCGCAAGAGCCAAGATGGTGGCGTTTGGACATCCCAACCATCACACAAGACAGCCTGTAGGTGATGGCGGGACGGTGCAGTGTTTGTGGCACTCGGCAGTAGGCACCCGCGGCACGGCCCCCCGCTGTCGGCTCTCGCGGGCTGCGGAACCGGCCCCAGAAGGGGACGGTCCGGGCGAGTGTGGCAGCTCCTGCGCTAGTATGGGCACCCTCTATCACAACACTACTGATCCTGGTCATTAGAGCTGCCAGGGATAGCGTCAGGGGCCGGTAGGAGTCAAAACCCCTCATATTTGAGACATCGTGGCCCATAAGCCATATACTCGCACAACAACCCGCACCCCCACACGTGTGGCCCACAGCGGGCCGGATCACTTGATAGGTCGGTCGGGGTCCCGGGGGTCGATTTTTCAAAGTGAATAGTACGGCAAAGAAACTGCAAAACAAGATGCGTTAGCCCGAAAGAAACACATAGGGAGGGGCGGAGGGGTGGAGGGGTGGAGGGAGAGGGAGAGGGAGAGGAATACAGTGAATCAGCGGAGAAGTACGGGTGAAGACAGCTGTGAGCGCTGTCAGAGCGGTGTCCAGCTGGATACGTACACCCTCTCGGGCGCTGGCTGGGGGACATGAACACGTCGTCCCGCTTCTAGAGCTGACGAGCCCCAGCGTGTCGGCGACAAAGACGTGCTCGCCGCGAACGTCGGCGACGACGCCCATCGGCGACTCGAGCTCAGCCTCCACATGAGGCGACGCGGGCGGCAGCTTCGAGGACAGAAAGGCGCGCCTGCGCCCGACGACGAGCCTCGTCGCGCCGCTCGCGGCGTCGATGAAGCGCAGGAGGTCGTTTCCCTACGGGCGGCGCAATGAGCCGGGAGGAGGTCAGGGTGTAGGGTCAGGGTCAGGACAGGCAGGGGCGCAGTGAGGAGGCGAAGACCCGTATCTTCAAGTGTGCTTGTGTGTGTGTGTGTGTGTGTGTGCTTGTGTGGGGGGGGGGTGTGCGCGCGTGTGTGTGCGTGTGTGTGTGTGTGTGTGTGTGTGTGTGTGTGTGTGTGTGTGTGTGTGTGTGTGTGTGCGTGTGTGCTTGTGTGTGTGTGGGTGTGTGTGTGCGCGTGTACGTGTGCGTGTGCGTGTGTGTGTGTGTGTGTGTGTGTGTGTGTGTGTGTGTGTGTGTGTGTGTGTGTGTGTGTGTGTGTGTGTGTGTGTGTGTGTGTGTATGTGGTGGTGGGGGGGGGTGAACATGTGCGAGCGCCCCACCGTGTCCGTGACTGCGAGCTCGCCCCCGGGGAGCACCGCAACCGCCGTGGGTGACTGGAGCCCGCCGGGGGTGCGCGGCAGCGGGTGCGCCTCGTTTGGGTAGAGCAGCGACTGGTGGCAGAGCAGCCTGCGCGCGAGCCAGGAAGGCGGGCAGGGCGTGGGAGGGGGGGAGCCGCTGCTGGGCGCGGGCGCCTTCCTGTGCGCCGGACGACGGGGCGCCCCCTGTGCTGTGACTCGCGATTGGTCGACGCGCGACGGGAGGCTGTCGTAGGTGCTACGCGGCCTTGGGGACGCCGTTGTACGAGGTGCTACGCGGCCTTGGGGACGCCGTTCTACGAGGTGCTACGCGGCCTTGGGGACGCCGTTCTACGAGGTGCTACGCGGCCTGGTCTCTGGCCATCATCGGCCGCTTGCGCGACGTCGCGGCCGCGCGCCGCGCCCTCGGCAGCGGCAGCGTTGTGCGCCGGCGGCGGCAGGCCGTCCGAGGCGAACGCCATTCGAATGAAGCGCTGTTCAAAGCGGACACACACACACACTGTCGTGGCAGGCACAGTAAAATTCTTTTTACACGGCGTTCACCAGGGTTTCGGCCTTTGCACATCTGCGGAGGCTGACAACTCCACAAGGCTCGCCTCACACTTTCCGCTGCCTCTCGCCCTTGCCCCGCCGCTTTACCGATGGCCGCCGCAAGCCTCACGGCTTGATCCCCGCGACGCTTATTGCTCACGGACCCGCCCCGCCCGCACCACTCCCGCCGTGCGATGCGCCCTCGCTCGCCGCCCGACGGCGCCCCTCGGCCTCGCACCGCCTGCTCCCTTCCGCTCGCAGGTGCCGCCGCTGCCATTGAGGAGCCGCGAGACGCGTCCGCTGCTGTCCATTCGCCACCCTTGCCACGCGCAAGCCCGGACCATGCGCATCCCATTTTATGCTGCTGACGCTGCAAGCGTCGCCTGCGCGCCCGCAGATCCAAAACAACGTGAGCGAGGGGAGCCGCCGCGGCTTCTTGCGAGCTAGCTGACCTCGAGCTGTGAACGCTGCGAGTAGGCGCGGCCCTCATGAGCCCCCCTTTCTCTCCATGCCCCCTCAAAGATCGCTCTCAGCAGCACTTGATTGCGTTGTAATCAGCCGAGCAATCAGCCGAGTGAGATTGCCCGTGATTGCCCGAGATCGCTTGCGGGATCAGCATGGCACTTCCGCACCTCGTCGTGGAGGCGTTCTAGCGCTCGCGAGCTGCACGCCGTGGGGTCCCGCGCAGCCGTGCCGATGCTCGTCGCGACGCGAGCTGAAGCCGCGGTTTGCTGCCCGTAGGTGATGGTCGACCGCTCCAAGAAGACCACCAAGAATCTCACCTCGACGCGCTCCGGCCTCCGCTTCGGCAAGTTCTGCTCGACGTCAAACCTGCTGTGCGTCTTCCTCACCGTGGCGATCGGTCTCGGCTGTTCGGCCTTTGCGCTGTCGTCGTACGGCTCTGGCGGCGTCTCCGATCTCATCGAGTCGGTGTTCGTGCCGGACGCGGCCTCGATCCCGGTGAGCAATAGAACTGGAGGTGGCTCCAAGCACGCCCTCACTCTCCGTGCGCTCGTGTATAGGTTCTCGACCTCTCCAACACCACGCCAGAGAACGAGTTCAGCCCGACGGTGCACGGAACGGCGTTTGCATCGTCTGCGGCGCTCCCGACCGAGACTGAGACTGCGCGCGGCGCCCTCTCTGCTCCGTTCAACCCTGCGCCCGACCCCGTCCCCGTGGTGCCCGACGCGACAGAGTTCCTGACCGCGACCGAGACTGCGCGCGACCTTCTGTTTGCTCCTCGTCCGCCTGACGACGTCGACGACGAACAATTCGCTCCATTTGCAATGCAAACTGGGTACCTCGCCGCCGGGGGCAATCTGGGTACCTCGCCCTCCTGGGGCAATCGCGGAGCAATCAGCGGCGGCGAGGTCGTTGCAAAAAACGCGGACGGCGGCATCGCCCAGTGCGGCGACGCGGTCCGTTCGGGGGTCACCATCACAAACGGGGGCACAGGGAAGGCGGCTGTGTTTGGCACCAGCGAGCTTAGACAGTTTGACGTGGACTTCCGCATGAGGCCGGGACCTTCGGGGATTGGCGGCCTTGTTCTCGGTCTCGTTTGGGACGTTGCCATCAAGCAAAGGCCGTTCAAAGACGCCTTCCTGCACAGGGCCCACAAAATGCAGGACCCGGTCCTGGCAAGCAATGTCTTCGAATTCGGGCCGATTGATGTTCGGCCATGCGAGAGCGTCTACATGACGTGTGAGGGGACACTGTGTGCGGGCATGCCTGGCACAATCCAGGTCAAGGCGGTCGTCATGTACCTCGACCCTTCGACGAGGAAAATGTACGCGACAAGCACATGGCTCTCGAGTGGGGGAGGCTCATACACAATATTTCAAGAGAAGCCTGGCACGCCGCCGCTTATCTGCTCAGGGACCACGCGGCCGATCGTGGAGGGGTGCAGCCGCAGTTCCGGCAACGAGATGGTGGAGGCGGGCCCAAAGAATCTCTGCCGTGTCTTGGCCAATAATTACGGAGGTGGCACTGCGCAGTGCGACTCGCTGTGGGACGACGACAAGATCAACTGCCGGTCCCGCTCGGATTGCTGGAAGTGTAAGACGCTTGACGAAGAACGCAGCGTTATCGCCCACAGAATCGGTTCATGCTTCACCACGGCGGAGGAATCGTGCGAGTGCACATATGACAGCGACGAATGCCCGTGCTTCATGATACCTCCGGAGGTAGGCAGCTGCTCGTGCTCGAGGGATTCAAGCTGGCACCCGAGCGACTGCAGCGTGGATCGTGACGACTGCGGGGCGGCTGGGGCTTACGATGCGGAGTGCGGCAGCTTGTGGGGAATCGGGCAGTGCAGCAAGTGCCAATGCTACCCCAAATCCGGGCACTTGGGCGACACCATCAATATCTTTGATTTTTGACTAGCCACGTCGTGGGCCAATGATCCACTCAGGGTCATCAGGCGAAAAAAGGGAACCAGGAGTCGTTAACGTGAACGTACGAAGGATGCTAGTGCAACGCGAGCATGACCAAGCAAGGCGCGCATGTAATTTGCAGATCGATCATCCGACCACCCCTGCATGCGCGGGCCTTGGTAAGGTGCCGCTGAACGGCATTGGGCCAATCCTTGAGTGAGCGCTGAACACTGACTGTGCGTGAGGGGGGGTCGGTATTTGGAATGAGTGAGCCACATGTGTGATTGTGGCAGTCTGGTCTAGCGTGCGTGCAGCGGTGGCTCGGAGCGTAGGTTACCGCTCTGAGCCACGGCCTGTGGCCGGCTCTATTCCGGTACGGGGCCCGCAGCGCTGTCAGCCTACGTCTCTGGACTGCCCTCTGCCGTCGCGATAGTTGCGACATCATTTGCAAAATGAAACGTTTTACCTCCACCTATCCTTCTCCCAGACCCAGTTAACGTACACACGGGTGGGCAAGAGAGCCACGTCCGCCTACGCAGCTCTAACCTCTATCCTTCGGGCTTCGCCTCCCCGACCCCGTCGCCGGCCCTCTCTGGCCCGGCCTTTCAGCTCGAGCGCGGTGTCGCGGAGCCAGCCTCCGACTTGCCGCCGCCGCCCGCCTCGCCTTCACCCTCTTCGCCGTCGCACCCGCTCTCGGCGCCGCCGCTTGCGCGGCCGCTTGCCCCGGCGGCGCCCCCGGGGCTGTCTGGCGGCTCAGACCACTCCTCGTCCCCGACGTTGGAGGGACCAGCGCCGTGTGTGGGCGCCACGCCAGCGAGCCGGTCGGAAGCGCAGCCATGCGGCGGGGAGGGCTCGGTCTCCTTCGCAGCGGCGGCAGGAGGGGAGGTGGCCTGTTCGCACTTGAGACTCTGTGAACAGGGAAGCGATTGTTCGCCGAATCACGCGTGCGACGGGCGACTGTGCTGGAGCAAGCGGCTACGCACCGTTCGCGCGATGACGACGTCTCGCATGTTGTGGGGCCTCGTCGGCCGCCGCATTGAGGGGACGGATGCATGCAGTGCTCATCGAGCCGAGGGCCTCGCCGCCGTGACGATCAGAGGGCGGTGGCGCCCTACCCCGAACCAACATGCCCGCTAGAGCAACCGGCTACGCGCCGCTCGCGCCAGAGCGTGCGACGACGGCGTCTCACGTTGTGGGCCATTTGTGTCGTTCACGGCAATGAGCAGGCGATGCGTCCTAAGTACCCATCAAGCTGAGGGCCTCGCCGCGACGAATAGAGGGCGGGGGGGGCGTAGTGCTGGGCCCTAGCCCGAACCGCCCTGCCCTGCCCGCGAGAGCAACCGGATCCGCGCCACTCGCGCCAGAGAGCGCGATAAACGCGACGATGGGGTCGCCGTCCGACACGCCTCAGAGCTGTCGGTGCTAAGTACTCATCGAGCCGAGGGCCTCGCCGCGACGATCAGAGGGCGGGGGCGTGGTGCTGGGCCCTAGCCCGAGCCGCCCTGCCCGCGAGAGCAACCGGCTCCGCGCCACTCGCGCCAATCGAGGACAGCAACCGCCCAGGAGACTATTGGGCTTGCCTGTGCGAGCAGAAGTACAGGAGGAGCTTGGCAGACGCGCAAAGGGATGCTAACGCTGATCGTGACGGTAAGCTCTCGCGGGCAGCTAAGAGTGGCGAGTTCGAGCTCCCTGGTGTTGCGAGGCGGGGGTCGACGACGATCTCAGCCAGGTCTGCGGCATGTGCTTCGCTCGCACTGAGTCCCACTGAGTGGTCCTTCGAGGTGCGAGTCAGGAGGGATTGGGGCGGCTTCCCATGTGGCCTCGCGCGTTCGGTGAACGGCACTCTTCCGTTCCCGTTCCCGTTCCCGCAAGGGATCTCGAGGGGCGAGGCAGCGCCTGCAGCTGATCTGGCAGCTAGACCCGCCCCAGCGCCCGCCGCGAAGCCAGCCGCCAAGCCCAGGGCAGAGAAGCCCGCCGCAAGGAAGCCCGCGGCGAAGCCGGCAAAGGGGGGGAGGGCTTACATCGCAAAGGGCAGAAAACGACGGTGCAGCGGTGTGTGCGTTTTCCAGCGCAAGAGAGGTGCGTCGGAGAAGGATCAGCGGAAGAATTACCAGTGCCGGCACAGCCGCTGCCAGCCGGAACGCAATTCAAGCAACGGTCTTGGACGGACGATCAGGGGTACAGGGGAACGGGCGGGAGTGGGAGCGCATCGCGGCTTAGAAACGGCGGCGTGCCGCGGAATCCTGTTTTCTTAATGCCCGCATCCCACTGTACGACTGCATCGTCTTTCACAGACCTGTTATTGAGAAGAAATACGTCCTTCACAGCCTTGTTATTGAGATCCGGGTGCCATATATTGCAAGTAAGCAGGCCATTGCAAGTAAGCCTTTGCAAGTAAGACCCCCTCCTCCGTACGGCACTTTGAGGGGAGAAATGCCGGTCCTTTGACTAGGCGCCCCTGCGGCTGCGGCGCCGCGTGAAACGAAACTCGCTAGGACTCAGAAAGCTCCACGCGTGTTGACCAGTTTGACTCGCAGGAGGGGGTCTATCTAGGAACTAGTAGGAAGGGGCCTTCCTATATCGCGCGCAGCGCGCCTTTGGAAAATTGAGCTCTAGAGACGTGAAACGCAAAATACAAGCTAGCCCGAGATCCGAAACACTGAAACGCGAAACACGGGCTGAAACACTGAAACACGAAACACAAGCTGGAACACCGAAATAACACCGCCGGGGGTCGAGGAACCCGAGACTAGTAACCAACCGATACTTGTACTCGAGTAGGAAGCATGTACTCGTAGACTACAAGGCGGGACTCGGGTCACCTCTAAACCCAACGACTACACTCGCAAGTGAGTACGACACTATACTAGACCCGAAGCGCACCCCGCGGCAGTACCTACTAACTCACGCCTCGTTTGTCGCTGCGTGCTCGTGGTGAGCTGTGGCGGCGGTCGAAGTTCGCCCAGATTCGGTGACGAGCGCCGGACGATAGTACCGCCTCTGTTCGCCCTGTGCATGTCAGGCCAGGCTGCAGCAGGGCACTACCAACGTGCTGCCCTGTTGCAGCCTGACTTTGCCCACTGTGCACAGTCGCCAGAGCACCACCACCGCCCGGCATCGTGTCACGGCGAGCTCCTTCTGCGCCCGCTCGCGAGGCTCTCGCGCTGGCACACTTTGGCCATCTGCTGCTCGCGTTCGGCGAGCTCTTCTCCGCACTCCTGCCACGGTGCCGTCACCACACACCTTCTGGCTGGCCTGAGCCGCGCGGGGTCGCCGGCGGGGGCAACGCGTCGACCTCTCTCTCTGGTGCACCACGGGCCGCAACGGCCTGCGAGCAGCGTGCGCGAGGAGGCAGTGTGCCGGCACAGTCGAGCCGGAGCATCGGGTTCTTGATGCTTGTGGGGTCAAGTCTGACCTTATGCGGCCTAATATGCAATAATAATGCTATGCTCTCACCCAGCCTTTTGAGATATCATCCCTCAAAGTCGAATTTTCGTTTACTGGTGACCATCCATAGTTAGTACCGTCTGGCCGGTTTGCGTTTCTTAACGAAACACTTTAAGTCTCGACTATCACTAAGCTGCTTATGTGGCACCGCAGAGGCTCCCTTTGTGATGCCTCAGTGCCACCCCATCCACTCACTAAGCCGTACGTAGACAAAAGGCGCTACTAAAAACGTAATCCCACATTCAAAAAAAAAACCTTCCTTCGGGGACACACGATTCCAGAAATGGTTGTGTCCCCGCTCCTCGCTCGCCCGGGCGGAGGGCATGGCCGCGGAGGAGGCGAGTACACGCTGCCAGGCCTTCCGCAGACAGCCTCTTGGGCAGACTGAGGGTCGGCTTTGCGTGGCGTGGCCCGTACGCTGCGCTGCGCAAAGCTGCGTATGCGGAGGGAGCATCCTGTGCTTCCACCGGGAAGTGCGCACCTCCTGCAGCTGGCGGAAGGCCGTGCCGCCGCTCGCCTGCTCCGTGGACAGGGCGGGGAGGCGGTGCCGCAGCGCCGCAGCGTCCGCTGCACGCCGGTGCAGCACTCTGCTGCCTGGTGGGCAGCATGCTGGTGCTGTGCGCGACGTTTTCGAGGCTGCAGTGGCGCTGCACCGCAAGCCACGGCGAGTGGCACGCAGCATGCGCGGCGCCGCGCTTGGCCCGGACAGCGCCAGAGAGTGCCCTCGATGGGCCAGCCTGCGCGGCGCGAGCGCCGCACAAGCTGACGCATCGTCTGCCATTCTCTGGTCGACGGCGGTCAATCTCACGATTGTCGATCAAAACCGGCGGGCTTTGTGACGCCGTTTACGCAATCGTTTTTTTGGCTTCGCTTTCTCTTTTGCTTGTTTTTATTTCGTTTTTTCTTTTACGAAGCGACGGAGGCGGGGGCGGGCGGGCGCTAACTACGGGCAACTACATGTCGAAGGTTCGAGGTCGACTACTCGCCGCCTGGGTCGTTTGGGGCGCGCGGCTCCGTCGAGGACCGGGCGCGCCCCTTTCCCGGCGCGGCGTAGGTCCCACTCTGACGTATAGAGGGGAAGCACGGACAACGGCCCAACTCGTCAATTCCACTCATCTTCTGGTGCCTAGCCCCGTGCAGCGGCGGTCCGGCAGGCTGCCCCCAAGGCCCCCTGGGCCGCTGCGGGTTTTGGAGTTATGCTTTGGCACAGCTTCGGCGATGGCGGCCCCTCTCTGGGGCTTGCATAGGCGGGGAGTCTC